>NC_056430.1:32558212-32788212 GCF_018296145.1 Oncorhynchus tshawytscha | reverse complement strand
GATTAATCAATCAATGTACACACAAATACATACATATTAAAAACAGTCCTAAAAAATCTACATGTAGTAGAGCATGCTGGGAAATATGATAATGCTGGGTGTGGTTTTTACCCTCCACAGTGTAAAACAATAACTCTGGTTATTAACAGCAACAATAGGGGTTATTGTATACCGCTGAGTGTTATTTTCACTCGTACAGAGTGAATTTAACTTCTGAATCAAGACTAGAAATGTAACACTGAATAATCAACACTGGACAATTTGCTGTGTAGTCATACTGAATGTACATGTAGCGTAGTAGAATTGTGTGGACAGAACAATGGAAAGAAAAGAGAGGTAGAGATGGGATGGTGAATGACAGCTTGAAAGGCTGGTGGAGGGGATGGACGGAGGGGAGGTGAGATTGAGATAAATGCAAACTGATGAGGGATTAAGGGATAAGGTGGAAGGAGGGAGAAAGATGAACTGGTATGGCAGAATTAAAGAAGAGGTTGACAACGGTGTGACAGGCAGAGGTGCTGGAGATTCATTCCTCTCCATAATTATTGTTCTCTGATGGGAAATACTGACATCAATGTCCTGCCGTCATCAAGTAAATTATTACATTTACGGCATTGTAATACATGCACACCCATTGTGTTCAATCAGCCATTTACTAACAAACAATGTTCCCAAATCCCCCACGAATCCGCCATCTGACCCCTATTGTGATTCAGCATGGAGTAGTCCATCTCTGAGTCAGACCCTTTCTCACTTTGATGTGTGTGTGTGTGTGTGTGTGTGTGTGTGTGTGTGTGTGTGTGTGTGTGTGTGTGTGTGTCTGTCTGTGTCTGTGTCTGTGGAGGCTATAGGGTTTCCTTATTAGTAGAGTCAGTTTGAATAATGCAGGTAGGGTTGTTGTTGTGGCCAATGGTCCAGGTGCTAATGGAGCTGTCTCTGGGCCGAGGGACAGACACTGTACGACTTTAATGGATGTCACCATGAGAGCCTGAAACCATACCTCTGGGCTCAGGTGACAAAGCAGGGAGTTTTTTTGTATGTGTTTGTACTGTGTGTGTGTGTGTGTGTGTGTGTGTGTGTGTGTGTGTGTGTGTGTGTGTGTGTGTGTGTGTGTGTGTGTGTGTGTGTGTGCATATCTGTGTGTGTGTGTGGTTTCACAGGAGTTTTAAGTAGGTCTGTGGCGGTCAAAACATTTTCTCAGCAGGTTATTGTCATGCAAAAGACTGCCGGCCTCATGGTAATTTACCGTTAATTAACATAAATATGTTTATCACCTCCACACATACAAGCCAGATACAAGCCGTTGACGTGTGCCTTTGGAACATCAAGATAAAACAATGTCTAGTAAGGGCCTCCCGAGTGGTACAGCCATCTATGGCACTGCATAGCAGTGCTAGAGGCATCACTACAGACCTGGGTTCGATCCCAAGCTGTATCACAACTGGCCGGGTTAGGGGAGGGTTTGGCTGGGGGGGCTTTACTTGGCTCGTCGTGTTCTAGCGACTCCTTGTTGTGGACCAGGTGCCTGCAGGCTGACCTTGGTCGTCAGTTGAACAGTGTTTCCTCCGACACATTGGTGCTTCTGGGCTAAGTGGGCGGCTGTTAAGAAGCTTGGTTTGGTGGGTCATGTTTCGGAGAATGTATGACTCTACCTTCGCCTCATGAGCCCGTTGGAGAGTTGCAGCAATGACACACACAAACGAAAACGGGGAGAAAAGGGGGGTAAAATACAAAAAATATATAATATTAAATAAAATAATAATAAAAATAAATAAATGAAAAATGTCTAATAAATCTATGTAATATATACCATCACAATAAATATATTATTTATTTAGGCAGGTTTAAAAAAAAAAAACATGATATAAAGAAAATGTATTTCAGAAGAACAGAATATGACTTGGCTTTCTGCATTATGCCATAGGCTGCAGACTTGTTCAATAAGCAGACAAGATATGCTTGTACACTGTAAGTCCCGTGCAAATATTTTATATTATATAGTGGCTATGTTGAGAGTAAAAGTGATAACTTGAAACAGGTCCTATAAACTAGATTTAGAGTTATTTGGCAGGTTTAGTTGAGAATGATAAAAACCTTAGAATGTCTTAGAAATCAAAACATAATATAATATAATATAATATAACATAATATACATATAATACATAATATAACATAATATAACATAATATAACATAACATAACATAATACATAATATACATAATATAACTATAGACTGTTGATGATTTGAGAAAGTCGCAAAAAAAAAGAAGCTTGTGCTCTGTTCCTTAACTCAGCTTTCACATGGGATTGCAAATAGAAATGTCTGGATTTTTAACAAAATTATTATTATTTCACTCCACACATCAACCACTGTTTCAGGAGCATGCACCCTCTCGCTGCATGACAAGTGATATTCCTGTAGCTAAAGGTAATACAGTGGGGCAAAAAAGTCTTTAGTCAGCCACCAATTGTGCAAGTTCTCCCACTTAAAAATATGAGAGAGGCCTGTAATTTTCATCATAGGTACACCTCAACTATGACAGACAGAATGAGAAAAAAATCCAGAAAATCACATTGTTAGGATTTTTAATGAATTTATTTGCAAATTATGGTGGAAAATAAGTATTTGGTCACCTACAAACAAGCAAGATTTCTGGCTCTCACAGTCCTGTAACTTCTTCTTTAAGAGGCTCCTCTGTCCTCCACTTGTTACCTGTATTAATGGCACCTGTTTGAACTTGTTATCAGTATAAAAGACACCTGTCCACAACCTCAAAAGAGTCACACTCCAAACTCCACTATGGCCAAGACCAAAGAGCTGTCAAAGGACACCAGAAACAAAATTGTAGACCTGCACCAGGCTGGGAAGACTGAATCTGCAATAGGTAAGCAGCTTGGTTTGAAGAAATCAACTGTGGGAGCAATTATTAGGAAATGGAAGACATACAAGACCACTGAAAATCTTCCTCGATCTGGGGCTCCACGCAAGATCTCACCCCGTGGGGTCAAAATGATCACAAGAACGGTGAGCAAAAATCCCAGAACCACACGGGGGGACCTAGTGAATGACCTGCAGAGAGCTGGGACCAAAGTAACAAAGCCTACCATCAGTAACACACTACGCTGCCAGGGACTCAAATCCTGCAGTGCCAGATGTGTCCCCCTGCTTAAACCAGTACATGTCCAGGCCCGTCTGAAGTTTGCTAGAGAGTATTTGGAAGATCCAGAAGAAGATTGGGAGGATGTCATATGGTCAGATGAAACCAAAATATAACTTTTTGGTAAAAACTCAACTCGTTGTGTTTGGAGGACAAAGAATGCTGAGTTGCATCCAAAGAACACCATACCTACTGTGAAGCATGGGGGTGGAAACATCATGCTTTGGGGCTGTTTTTCTGCAAAGGGACCAGGACGACTGATCCGTGTAAAGGAAAGAATGAATGGTGCCATGTATCGTGAGATTTTGAGTGAAAACCTCCTTCCATCAGCAAGGGTATTGAAGATGAAACGTGGCTGGGTCTTTCAGCATGACAATGATCAACGAAGGAGTGGCTTCGTAAGAAGCATTTCAAGGTCCTGGAGTGGCCTAGCCAGTCTCCAGATCTCAACCCCATAGAAAATCTTTGGAGGGAGTTGAAAGTCTGTGTTGCCCAGCAACAGCCCCGAAACATCACTGCTCTAGAGGAGATCTGCATGGAGGAATGGGCCAAAATACCAGCAACAGTGTGTAAAAACCTCATGAAGACTTACAGAAAACGTTTGACCTCTGTCATTGCCAACAAAGGGTATATAACAAAGTATTGGGATAGACTTTTGTCATTGACCAAATACTTATTTTCCACCATAATTTGCAAATAAATAAATTTAAAATCCTACAATGTGATTTTCTGGATTTTTTTTTCTCATTTTGTCTGTCATAGTTGAAGTGTACCTATGATGAAAATTACAGGCCTCTCTCATCTTTTTAAGTGGGAGAACTTGCACAATTGGTGGCTGACCAAATACTTTTTTGTCCCACTGTATGTTAGCCTTTTAATGATGGAAATATACAAAATGCCCTATTACTACACTATTCAAAATCAAATACAAATGATCTATAAGTGTAGACTAAATGAGTAAGACGCCCCGCACAGTCAATGAACCAACAGCACAGACTAGGCCTATACGTTTTCTCCTAGACTCGTGGATAGAAAGGTTGGAGCGAAGCATAAGGTAACCAGACCATTCAGTATGCATAATAATACAGTCCACACTCAAAGGCCATTACTAGAATTAATTTAATTTTGGAGTATAGGCTAGACCGATTACGTACTTAATTAAGACTTAATTAAATCAGTTTTTTAAAATGTTTTCTTTTTGTGTAATATGCGTTAGGCTATGTATTATATATCTGCACAATCATTATTTTAATAACGTTTTTTTGTTGTTTGTGCTTGGGTTCATATATAGGCTTATGGGTATGCATAAACTCTAATACGCGAATGGGTGTTTTTAATTAATTAAATTAATCTTAGAAAGCGCTGTCCATTTTGTTGTGTTAGGCTTTGTAACAACATTAACAATGCCCATGTTTTCCACTCAGTTTCAACTTGTTGTTGAACTTATTTTTTAAATTGATGATCACAGTGAGGTGTTTTAACAGCACTGTTTAGAGGATAAGGGTTTGATGTGATTTTTGATTTCATTTGCGTTGATGTCAGTCAGAGTGGTTAGAGAGACAATAGAGAGTACCAGGCCATTAGGACCTGATGGATGTTAGCAAGGTGGGTACTACCAACGTATGTCCAGAGTTCACAAAAAGTGATTACCATGACTTTCACGTGACATTTGACTGTGGTCATGACTCGTGACTGCCGGTTGTGGCGCTAAGATTGTCACCGCCACAGCCCCAGTTTTAAGATCGGTAAGAGTGAGAAGTGAGGACTTGGGGTTTTCCGCAGTAAAATAATAAATACGTAGCAAAAATAGCGAAGCGTTGGAGTATCTAGACCCCAGTCTGAATGACTATCTCACTCCAAAACGTTGTAAATTAAGTACATCTTGTGTCTTTGGTTTCATATAATGTCATCTAGAGTTGTTCAGGATTACCCAATTAAACCTTTGAAAATGTGTTATTGGATGCCTTGATATGGTTATCTATGTGTGCGTTACTCTTTTTACCATTAGCCTCTCTTTCTACTGTCTCTCTCTTTTTACTATCCCTCTCTCCTCACCATATCCCTCTCTCCGATTGCAGTGATAAAAGCCATAACCACGTGGACAAGCTTGTTAAACTCTAATTTTATCCCTGGTCGTAAACAGATGGTTCAGAAGAGCCGGACCAAATCTTAATCAAGACCTCATCTGACAACTAAAGCATCCTGGACTCAGGGGTTGACCTAACATAGTAAACGAAAATCCAGGACACTCAAATTAGTATGATATGTTATGTTGGGTCTGGTATGTATTAATTTGTGGATGTCCATTATCCATTTCGTATGATATGTTAAGAATTACAATTCAAATGATATGTTATGAATTACAATTTGCATGATACACTACATGACCTTAAGTATGTAGACACCTGCTTGTCGAATGTCTCATTCCAAAATCATGGGCATTAATATGGAGTTGGTTCCCCTTTTGCTGCTTCAAAAGCCTCCACTCTTCTGGGAAGGCTTTCAACTAGATGTTTGCTATGGGGACTTGCTTCCATTCAGCCAAAATCATTATTGAGGTCGGGCACTGATGTTTGGTGATTAGGCCTGGCTCACAGTCGACGTTCCAATTCATCCCAAAGGTGTTCAATGGGGTTGAGGACAGGCCTTTGTGCAGGCCAGTCAATTTCTTCCACATCAATCTCGACAAACAATTTCTGTATGGACCTCGCTTTGTGCACCGGGACACTGTCATGCTGAAACAGGAAAGGGCCTTCCCCAAACTGTTGCCACAAAGTTAGAAGCACAGAATCGTATAGAATGTCATTGAATGCTGTCACATTAAGATTTCCCTTCACTGGAACTAAGAGGCCTAGCCCGAACCATGAAAAACAGCCACAGACCATTATTCCTCCTCCATCAAACTTTACCGTTGGCACTATGCATTCGGCCAGGTAACATTAGCTAGGCTAGGGGTTAAGGTTAGGGTTAAGGTTAGGGTTAGGGGAAGGGAGACCAAAAGTAGTAAGTAATTGCAAGGTTTCTAATTTGCCAAAATGCTAAAGTTGTCCTTGAGACATTCGCGTTATACAGCCACCGATCCAACCCGACCAAACACCCAAATTTTTGCCTTTTGTAACCATACCAAACTTAACATATCATACTGATTTGAGTGTCCGGTATTTTTGTTTACTATGACGTCTAGTCTATGAGACCAGGCTGACTAAAGACGTGTAATACAAGTGAAGGCCTGACAACTCCACCACATGTCTTTGATCCAGAATGAGCCAGACCAAAGCTAATGCAACATAAGTCCATCATAGCAATGCCTTTGAAACCTACTCTGTCTTACCCACTAAGAATTCCATCAGTGCAATGGGGTTAATACACCGAGTAGGTATTATGAGCAGTGATAGGGCTACGCATCACACCTCAAGTCTAGTGCCACACACACTTGACCCTTATTTTACCAAGTCAGATGACATATATATTTTACAGCAATGACCTGGGGTTAGTGTGGGGATGATTAGGTCGCTGGGGATGTTCCCGAATGGCGCAGTGGTCTAAGGCACGAGATCTCAGTGCAAGAGGTGTCATTACAGTCCCTGGCTCGAATCCAGATTGTATCACATCTGGCCGTGATTGGGAGTCCCATAGGGCGGTGCACAATTGACCCAGTGTTACCCGGTTTTGGCCAGGGTAGGCCATCATTGTAAATAAGAGTTTGTTCTTAACTGACCTGGCTTGTTAAATCATTTTATTTTTTTGAAATGTGGCCATGATTGTATGAGTACCAGATTGGGAATTTTTGCCAGGACAGGTCAGGGTTAACACCCCTACAATAAGTGCCATAGGATCTTTAGTGACCAGAGAGAGCCAGAACTCCTTTTTTAACATCCCAATCTGAAAGACTGCACCCATGCATGGCAATGTCCCTTTCACTGCACTGGGATCTATTGAGACTAGAGGGAAGTGTGCCCCCTACTGGACCTCCCGCACCACTTCCAACATCATCTGGTCTCCCATCCAGGGACCAACCCTGCTTAGCTCCATGAAGAAAACCAGCAGTGGGATGCAGGGTGGTACACACTCATAAACAAACTCACATACATACTGTATTTAAAACAAATATGCATACATCGATTCTTAGTTTAATACATTATTGCATACAACACTGCTTCAGCCTATATGCCAATTATCACCATGGGAACAGCCCTGAGATCACCCTGATGATCATGTGACCCGGTAGGTGTGTGAAGCAGGTTCATGTCCCAATCTTCCCTCTATACACCATAGCACCTCGCCTCTTATAGAGTAGTAAGCTATTTTTATTGGTTAATCTTTTTTGTAGGCTAGTGTTAAATAACCGTTTGCTGTAGAGTTTACTCCCCCCTAGTGGTGTGTTTAGACCAGTGTCAGGCTTCTGTGTCACCATGGCACCCCCAGCCCATTTCATGGGTTATAATAAGAGACAGACAGACAGAGAGACAGGAGGTTTAAATAGGTGTGACCAGATGGAGACCTGAAGTCACTGTAAGTAAATACAGACACAGAGAGCTAAACATATCTGCCTACTGTCCACACACAGTAAATAACACAGGACTAGGACATAACTTCTACATGACATACCCACTCTACATGTACTGTGGCATGGGCTTAGCCTGCTCTAAGAGAATGGAGAAACTGTTGAGAACTGCTTGTTCTGCTGAGCACTGTACAAGTGACTGTTCAAATGAAATCAAACCAGATATTTACACTATCAGAAATGTACTTTCAGCTGGTGACACATATTGATCTTTTGCTATGCTACAAACATGACATTAAAGTAGTTGACCATACATCTACAGTTCAAGGTGCATTACATAGGCTTATATGCACAATTATAAGTTACTTCCCATCTTCTGTATCTATTGCTCCCTCTCATAGACAAAACACACTGTCATTTCTGCTTTCACACAGGCATGTTACGTCTCCCTGCACAGTTAAGCAGTGCTTCCAGAGCTCCTGCTGTGTATAATGATAACACCAAGTGTCAACAATACTACAGCCAATGTCATCAGAGTATATTGTGTAGATAGTGTTGGTAAGGCCACAACTTGGGGTTATTGTTATACAGGTGAACACAGTTCTTGACTAGGGTCGGTACACAGCAGAACTGAGTTCCGGCACCTAAATATAAACAGTACCTGCACCCAAAATGTGTATCGGTACCTATTTCAGTCCAAGTCAAGCGCTGGGTGTACAGACTGGTGATTCAGCCATACCAAAAGGAGCCTTGTGTGGCGTGCTTCTACAGTAGGTTCTCCTAATTTGCTGTGAATGAGACTACGCTTAATTATGCTATCTCTTTCTCACACATTCTCTCTCCAATGTATCCCTCTCCGTATGCCAAATCTACACATATTGTAGGTGTTCTTGCAGGTGTAGCGAAATGCTTGTGTAAAAAACAAGTGTTTTTGTCATGTCCCTGTTAACCACAGAATCCTCTTCTCCCTGACTTGTTGTTAAGGGATGTGTTTCTTAGGTCTATAAGGTGGTCTATCCAAAACAGGTCTATCTCTGTCCGCCTCATCCCCCTCTCTTTACTTTTCTCCCTGCTTCTCTCAATGTGGTGATGAATGTAGAGTCTGCTAGAGAAAGGTGAGAATGAAGGCAGGTGTATTGTGGAAGTTCAGCCATAAAGGGTTGCTTATGTCTCATCAAAGATTGACATTCTCAGAAATCACACACAAACAAGCATGCACGAACACTCACACAGTCACACAGTCGCACAGACACACACATACGCACACACACACACACACTCTAACACTCTACTGTGTAAAACACACACCCGTGAGAAGGCCTGTCACTGTTACCAGACACTTTGAAAAACTATTCACTGCTCACAGATATCTCTCACTCTTGATTCTATAGACTATTATATGTGCCATAAGCTATAGATTTGACCCCATAGCCTCATACATGATGTAAAATTTAAATATTATATTCACATACCCATACTGTCACAGACAGGCTGTTGCCTGGACCATATTCGAGGCAGGGTAGCCTAGTGGTTAGAGCGTTAGACTAGTAACGGCAAGGTTGCAAGTTCAAACCCCTGAGCTGACAAGGTACAAATCTGTCGTTCTGCTCCTGAACAGGCAGTTAACCCACCGTCATTGAAAATAAGAATTTGTTCTTAACTGACTTGCCTAGTTAAATAAATAAAAATATTCCTCCAATACAAACTGCCAGACCACATATTGCTAAGTGTCAGTATATTGGTGAAAGTAGTATTGACAAATAACTGTGTCAGTATTGTGGTGAATTTAGTATTGACAAATAACTGTGTCAGTATTGTGGTGATTGAAAGTATTGACAAATAACTGTGTCAGTATTGTGGTGAATGTAGTATTGACAAATAACTGTGTCAGTATTGTGGTGAATGTAGTATTGACAAATAACTGTGTCAGTATTGAGGTGATTGAAAGTATTGACAAATAACTGTGTCAGTATTGTGGTGATTGAAAGTATTGACAAATAACTGTGTCAGTATTGAGGTGATTGAAAGTATTGACAAATAATTGTGTCAGTATTGTGGTGATTGAAAGTATTGACAAATAACTGTGTCAGTATTGTGGTGATTGAAAGTATTGACAAATAACTGTGTCAGTATTGTGGTGAATGTAGTATTGACAAATAACTGTCTCAGTATTGAGGTGATTGAAAGTATTGACAAATAACTGTGTCAGTATTGAGGTGAATGTACTGTAGTATTAAAAAATTACTGTGTCACTTTTTGGTGAATGTAGTATTGAGTTATAACAGTGTCAGTATTGTGGTGAGTGTAGTTTTGACAAATACCTGTCTCAGTATTGTGGTGAATGTAGTATTGACAAATACCTGTCTCAGTATTGTGGTGAATGTAGTTTTGACAAATAACTGTGTCAGTATTGTGGTGAATGTAGTATTGACAAATAACTGTGTCAGTATTGTGGTGAATGTAGTTTTGACAAATAACTGTGTCAGTATTGTGGTGAATGTAGTTTTGACAAATAACTGTGTCAGTATTGTGGTGAATGTAGTATTGACAAATAACTGTGTCAGTATTGTGGTGAATGTAGTTTTGACAAATAACTGTGTCAGTATTGAGGTGAATGTAGTATTTCAGTAACTTCAGGGGATAGTCAGAACAGCCATTCATTAAGGCAATCTAACCACAGTACCACACTTGGAATTGCTTTTAACTTACCAAGGCTAGGGTCATTACTGTATTTTACACTAAATAATGTGGCAGACCTTAGAAAATGTGACATCATAAAAGTTTTTAGGCAACGCTTGAACTCCTCGCCATAACATTTTATTACGATGTCATAAACATGTCGTAAAGCTTCATAGCATATGTCTTAACTTGTCATAACTTGACAAATATAAATTATGGCAATGCTATGACATGTTATGACATGTGTTGTGACATATTGGGATATTTTCTAGCCTTATGACACTGATAATATTATGCAGTAAACAAAGATTAGTGCATAATAGTGTCAATATTTCCAATATTGATGTGTTCTTACCTGAGCCCCACATTGGCAGCTCCTCTCCTCCTTGGTTGAATGGATCTAGTACTTCAAAATTGTACAGATTTCCCAGAATTAACCGGTATAAATGAGGAGAGAAAATGTTGTCCTCTTGTTCACAGAGGGATGAGAGAGAAGGAGCGAATCCAAGCAGATCCTATAGAATCGCACGTAACTGTAGGAGAACATATGAATCACAATACTACAGAGAGCTTACCACATAAAAACAAACACACTCAGAGTGAGTGAGAGAGAAAGGGTGAGTGAGAGAGAGATGAGATGAGAGAGACGTAGAGTGTACGCAGCCACGTGCCCACAGTAAAGCAGAGATCAAACACCAGGCTTATTCACACTCTCTCTCCCTCTCTTACCCACACACTTTCTCTCCCTCTCTTACCCTCACACTCTCTCTCCCTCTCTTACCCTCACACTCTCTCTCCCTCTCTTACCCTCACACTCTCTCTCCCTATTTCTGTCTCGCACTCGTTTTGCCGTAACTATTCACTTACGTTTTCTTTTCCTCCCCTCCCTTACTCCCTCCCCTATTTTTTACTCTCTCTCTCTCTCTCTCTCTCTCTCTCTCTCTCTCTCTCTCTCTCTCTCTCTTTCTCTCTCTCTCTCTCTCTCTCTCTCTCTCTCTCTCTCTCTCTCTCTCTCTCTCTCTCTCTCTCTCTTTCTCTCTCTCTCTCTCTCTCTCTCTCTCTTTCTCTCTCTCTCTCTCTCTCTCTCTCTCTCTCTCTCTCTCTCTCACGGCTTCCTTTCCTTTACTGTCACTATTTTTCCTCCTCTCTCTCTTCAATCCTTCCTTGCTTCCCCACCCCCGGAGAGAGAACGGAACAAGTGCACAAGATTCCAGCAGCTAATTCTGCTTCTTAAGACAGGGAACTTAATATGTGAGGACAACTGTGAGGACGGAGGGAGAGCAAGTGAGGAGGGGGGAGGGAGGGAGCAGGGACAGAATGTAGGATGGCAAATTCAAAGAAGAGAAGTGGATAGAGGGGGAAGGAGGGGGGGAGTTAAAACTAAGAGTCATTGAAATTAGGGAGAGCGAAAGAGGAAGGGAGAAAGGAAGAGAGGGAGAGGATTTGGAGATAGAAAGAGAGAGAGAGAGAGAGAGAGAGGGTGTTGAGGGAGTGAGGGAAGTGAGATTGACAGATGAAAGCATAACACAGGGAGAGGAGTGTTTGTTTTGTTTGACTTAGAGATGAATTCACACACTAGTTTTAACTGCCTCCCAAATGAGCTCCTATGTCAGCCACACTAAAAGTTGTGAATGGCTGTGGCTCCATCGGGACCTGTGCATCATAACTAGACTTTACCAACATCCATCGTCACTGTAATTAATTGAACACACTATGGCGAGAGAAGAGGTAATACAAGTACCAGTCCATCTCAATGTCTCCTCTATGGCATCTAAGATTGTCATCTAAGCTTATAAAACTCCCCTAGATAATTCCTTGCCCCCACTACCTTAGACCAAAACAGAAGAGTCTTTTTAACACTTTCACACCCTGATCTGCTCATCATTTACGCTATTCCTTTTTTGGATGTTATTTTTATGGAATGGTCTGCCTATCCATGTGAGAGACGCAGACTCGGTCTTGACCTTTAAGTCTTTATTGACGACTCATCTCTTCAGTGGGTCATATGATTGAGTGTAGTCTGGCCCCGGAGAGTGAAGGTGAACGGAAAGGCACTGGAGCAACGAACCGCCCTTGCTGCCTTGCTGTCACTGGGATTCTCTGCCTTCCATGCCATCCCTATGAGGGGTGTGTCACCCCCCCTTGGGTTTGTGCAGTGGGGGAGATCTTCGTGGGCTATACTCAGCCTTGTCTCAGGATTGTAAGTTGGTGGTTGAAGATATCCCTCTAGTGGTGTGGAGGCTGTGCTTTGGCAAAGTGGGTGGGGTTATATCCTACCTGTTTGTCCCTGTCCGGGGTAGAGTCGGATAGGGCCACAGTGTCTCCTAATCCCTCCTGTCTCAGCCTCCAGTATTTATGCTGCAGTAGTTTATGTGTCGGGGTGCTAGGGTCAGTCTGTTTTATCTGGTGTGTTTCTCCTGTCTTATCTGGTGTCCTGTGTGAATTTAAGTATGCTCTCTCTAATTCTCTCTTTCTCTTTTTCTTTCTTTCTTTCTTTCTTTTTTTCTCTCTTTCTTTCTTTCTTTCTCTCGGAGGACCTGAGCCCTAGGACCATGCCTCAGGAGTACCTGGCCTGATGGCTTCATGCTGTCCCCAGTCCACCTGGTCGTGCTGCTGCTCCAGTTTAAACTGTTCTGCCTGCGGCTATGGAACCCGGACCTGTTTACCGGACGTGCTCTTTTCAACTCTCTAGAGACAGCAAGAGTAGTAGAGATACTCTGAATGATTGGCTATGAAAAGCCAACTGACATTTACTCCTGAGGTGCTGACCTGTCGCACCCTATACAACCACTGTGATTATTATTATTTGACCCTGCTGGTCATCTATGAACATATGAACATCTTCGCCATGTTCTGTTATAATCGACACCCGGCACAGCCAGAAGAGGACTGGCTACCCATCATAGCCTGGTTCCTCTCTAGGTTTCTTCCTAGGTTCCGGCCTTTCTAGGGAGTTTTTCCTAGCCACCGTGCACCTGCATTGCCTGGTTCCTCTCTAGGTTTCTTCCTAGGTTCCGGCCTTTCTAGGGAGTTTTTCCTAGCCACCGTACACCTGCATTGCCTGGTTCCTCTCTAGGTTTCTTCCTAGGTTCCGGCCTTTCTAGGGAGTTTTTCCTAGCCACCGTACACCTGCATTGCTTGCTGTTTGGGGTCTTAGGCTGGGTTTCTGTGACATCAGCTGATGTAAGAAGGGCTTTATAAATACATTTGATTGATTGATTGATTTGAGTTGTAGTTCATTTGGGGTAGAGTTGCTGTAATATAATGGGATCGCCTGCTGTTTTTTCTATTAGATTATGTCATATGAAATGATACACTGATATGAAGATGAACACAGAACTCCTAATCCATAACAAGTTAACTCCTGATATTGCACCGACAGTAGTTTACAGGAAATGTAGATCCGATGTCATGAAATGTGCTTGCTGGGTGCCATATAAGAGAGGCAAGGGAGGAGGGGGTGGAGGGTGGCGGAGGAGGGTGGAGAGGGAGTGAGATTGACGCATGGTGCAATGTCGAGTAAATGTCAGTCTAAATCTGATGTGCTAAATGGCCTTCTTAGAAGTCAGTTCTTCCCCTCTGCCCCTCTTCAGTGTCTTTTATCCTGCCAGTGAAATGACATGTGGATTGAATGGCATTAGATAACAGAGTATTGTATATCTCATTATTTATTGTAAGATGTTTAAGTGACATATTTAACACGAGGGCCAGTTTCCCACACACAGATTAAACCTAGGCCTGGACTAAAATGCCTGCTCAGTGGAAAAAGTTATTTGAAGTAGTTTTTTACTCCAGGACTAGGATTAACCTGTCCCCCCAAAATGGCACTAAATATATCAGAATAGTAGTACTGTTGAGTTTAAGAATTAGTCATGCATGTATTTATGTGTATTAGCATTATTTGTATTATTAGTTATTTAGTTGCCTGTAGGAGTTCCTAAGGATGAAGTAAAAGGATATTTATGTGGATGTATATTCCAGGATTATGTCTGAGTGTTTGATGGAGGCAGTAAAAGCAGTAATGTGTCGGTCCTGTTAGGCTTGGCAGGGCCCCACGGTGTGAATACTGAGCAGGAGAGCGTCCATGTAAACTCATATCCATGTGTTCAGGCAGGTCAGACAGCCGTCCTCTCCAAAGTTTACCCTGACCTATGGACACACACACACATTCATAAATCACAGACATGCACATGCATATGCTCTCGCTCTCTCTCTCTCTCTCTCTCTCCATGGCAGGGTAGGGTTGGGGGACAGTAAGGAAGGGCAACAAACTGGAACAGTTAGCACATTTCACCATCTGAGAACGTTAGGATAGAGTTACAGGGGCACACACTCCCTATCTCTCCCTCCCATCCCCCTCACAGGCACTCCTTCTACTCCACACAGCTTGTCTGCCTCCTTTCTCTAATAAAATGTTTACAAGAATAGTGGTGGCTATTAAATATGGCAACTTAATGAAGGACGTCTTAGTTCTCCCTGACTGAGCTGCATTTGGCCCTTTACATATGTCTTTTATATGTCCCCGCATGACACCTATTGGTACCAGCATACCAACATGCCAAACGTCCAAGATGTTATTTCTTACACTTAGAAGTTGCCTTTTCTTTCTAATGAAACTGGTAAATGGAAGTGTAATTCTTATGGCTGGAAATGACCATAGGTGCAGGAAAACAAGTTTGGACAATATTTTGTCCAACACATGTTCAGAACCCAGCCATTTTTTTCTCACAAAACCTAAGCTTCTGGTTTTTGAAAATGATATATCCTATATAGTCTATTTTAAACAGAAAACTATTTTTGTGTAAACTGTAAAGCATGCAAACTTAGATATAACTATCTACCATACACTCTGTCGTTTTTCCTTCAAAGTTTCCTTTGAAGATGTAATCAGTGTGATTTCGTGATGAATCCTTTTTCATGTCTGACCACGGTAATTAATCATAGATTCTGATGATAGCGCAGGACTGTATGCAGATTTCTGTTAGAGTCTATTCCCCAGCTAGCTTCATTAGTCTAATTATTCCATAAAATAAGTAGCTCACTTCATCACTCAGTCTACATGCAAATAGGATAGATGCTCCACTTCTACAGTAGGGAACGTACGGTAGTCCTATGTCTAATTGAAGAGATTCTGAGATATCCTCCCACTCCCTCCTCTGATCCCCCTCTCCAACTCCCACTGTTTTCACTCGTCGTGGTCACAGCTGAAGAACTTTGAAAGTGGTTGTGAATATTAATCGCTAGATCACTGCAATAGGCTGTGCCTCCTCATGTTGTCCTTCTTTGCTGTGTTGTGTTCTGACATGAAGAGACGGGCTGTCGTGTTTATAACATATTAGATTCATGTTGATGGACAAAAAAAAACGGTATCTCTACGCCATAGTGCAAACCAACGTCGTTATGCTTTACCACTTTAGATCGCGTCTTATCAAATAGCATTATCAAAAAGTTACAACCCTATCGTATTGTCTGTGTATTTGAATTGCCTTGCTGTCTTAATTTCATCATCAACCTGAATGATGTTGTTCGTGGAAATGTATCATCGTGCAAGGATTCTCCACGAATAAATCTTTGTTTCACCAGTAACACCATCAACATTAGACTACTAGGGCCATCTTGTGGCTAGGCTGATGAACAGCCTTAGCTCTGATGTAAAAAGATTGTAGGACTGCAGTCTCACGCTAGGTGGCACTGCGACTCTATTATTGCAACTTGTAGGTATACAAGTACTTGGACTATATTTGAACTGGACAATGTATTTATTGGCAATGCCATTTCTCAAGATTGGCAGTGAATGTTACTTTAGATTATAGTACAATTTATGTGTAGAATCCATGAGTGTAGAACCATGTAACCATCAGGTATGTTTACTCTACTCTGAAAACATAGTTTATGAAGCTACCAATTACTACACACTGGAAGAAGTTAAGCTACACTAAAGATACTCTTCAGAAAAATATAGTTTACTTAACAAAATATACTTTGAAAAGTAGTTCACCACATCCAAACAACTTTGTGAAAAATTCTGGTATCTAAATCTGACCACAAATTGAAAGAACAGATTGCTCTGGAGGCAGATGTTAACAGAATGTGTAATTCAGCATATTAAACACAAAAACTTTAAGTCAGAATTAGGCAGGTCTGATGCCTACTTCACCATATGTCTTCTGTTCTCTCTACATGGAAAAAAGTAATTAACTACTGAAAACATTACCAATATTTTATTTTATTTTAACTACCACCAAGCTACTGCAAAATGTAGTTAGATGTAGTAAACTACTCCCCAACACTGGATGTAGACCAGTATCAACTTTATAATGGCTTCATCTGCAGGCTTTGTAGTACTGTTTATTTTTCAAGCTTTTTGTTGTTATGTTGAACAAATAAGTGAAGAGTGTGTGTGTGTGCGTTTGTGGTGCGGATGAGGGTATTTGTGTTGTGTGCGTGTGTGTTATTGATGAGGATTGTGCAAAGCTGTATTATTGCACAATGAGTAAGTATGTTCCATTGCAGTGTACTTCATGAGAGAGGATGAGGAGTTTCCTCCCCTACCCCTCTTCCCTCTGTCAGGATTAGTGTGGTAATGCAGCGATTCGGACACTGAGCTCTGATCAGCTGCTTAATACTGCTTTATCCCTCCAAACAACAACACACACACACGTCCTCTCACTGTCAACTGCGTTTATTTTCAGCAAACTTAACGTGTAAATATTTGTATGAACATAAGATTCAACAACTGAGACATAAACTGAACAAGGTCCACAGACATGTGACTAACAGAAATTGAATAACGTGTCCCTGAACAAAGGGGGGGTCAAAATCAAAAGTAACAGTCAGTATCTGGTGTATCCAGCTACATTAAGTAGTGCAGTGCATCTCCTCCTCATGGACTGCACCAGAGTTGCCCGTTCTTGCTGTGAGATGTTACCCCACTCTTCCATCAAGACACCTGCAAGTTCCCGGACATTTCTGGGGGGAATGGCCCTAGCCCTCACCCTCCGGTCCAACAGCTCCCAGAAGTTCTCAATGGGATTGAGATCCGGGCTCTTCGCTGGCTATGGCAGAACACTGACATTCCTGTCTTTCAGGAAATCATGCACAGAACGAGCAGTATGGCTGGTGGCGTTGTCATGCTTGAGGGTCATGTCAGGATGAGCCTACAGGAAGGGTACCACATGAGGGAGGAGGATGTCTTCCCTGTAACGCACAGCATTGAGATTGCCTGCAATGACAACAAGCTCAGTCCAATGATGCTGTGACACACCGCCCCACCGCACCATGAAAGACCCTCCACCTCCAAATCGATCCCGCTCCAGAGTACAGGCCTCGGTGTAACGCTCATTCCTTCAACGATAAACGCGAATCCGACCATCACCCCTGGTGAGACAAAACCACGACTCATCAGTGAAGAGCACTGTTTGCCAGTCCTGTCTGGTCCAGCGACGGTGGGTTTGTGACCATAGGCGACGTTGTTGCCAGTGATGTCTGGTGAGGACCTGCCTTACAACAGGCCTACAAGCCCTCAGTCCAGCCTCTCTCATCCTATTGTGGACAGTCTAAGCACTGATGGAGGGATTGTGCGTTCCTGGTGTAACTCGGGCAGTTGTTGTTGCCATCCTGTACCTGTCCTGCAGGTGTGATGTTCGGCTGTACCGATTTTGTGCAGGTGTTGTTACACGTGGTCTGCCACTGCGAGGATGTTCAGCTGTTTGTCCTGTCCCTGTAGCACTGTCTTAGGCATCTCACAGTGCAGACATTGCAATTTATTGCCCTGACCACATCTGCAGTCCTCATGCCTCCTTGCAGCATGCCTAAGGCACGTTCATGCAGATGAGCAGGGACCCTGGGCATCTTTCTTTTGGTGTTTTTTAGAGTCGGTAGAAAGGCCTCTTTAGTGTTTTAAGTTTTCATAACTGTGACCTAAATAGCCTACTGTCTGTAATCTGTTAGTGTCTTAATGACCGTTCCACTGGTGCATGTTCATTAATTGTTTATGGCTCATTGAACAAGCATGGGAAACAGTGTTTAAACCCTTTACAATGAAGATCTGTGAAGTTATTTTGATATTAATGAATTATCTTTGAAAGACAGGGTCCTGAAAAAGGGATGTTTCTTTTTTTGTTTAGGTTTATAATTGTGTACAATCCTAAAGGTGGTACGGTAGTGTCCCACTTGTAGATGTAGACTAACCTGTGTACAGAGTTATCATGCCAAATCATTCGGGCTGGCTGTAGCCTTTTCGGGGCCCTAAGCGAGATTTGGTTGGGGGGCCTCCCACCTCGCAACAAAACATTTCTATATTTTATATATATTTTAGATGTATTTTCACACTATGAGTTTGCAATAATACTGTGAAATTGTGAACAGGATGATAATGCTCTTTTAGTGTAAGAGCTGTTTGAAAAGACATTTCAGGCGGTCTGTTTTGGTGGGATGGAGTTTTGGCCCTCCATGGTGACATCACTATGTGGTACATTAGTTAATAGACCAATAAGAAAAAGTGTTCCACACCTGTCTGCCAACAACATCTAATTGTCAGTTTTCCCCTTCCTACTCTGGCCGCTCCCGGACAGAGAAATTGCTCTTTGCTAAGAAGCTATTTTTGTTTATTTTTTTATAATTTTAATTGGAAACAATCACAGTAAGGTACTTAATTGTTACCCAGAAATGATTTAATATTGAGATTTTGAAAAAATTGGCTGCATTGGACCTTTAAAGCTATTTTATAACATATTTCCTGCAATTCTACTCATTTTGCTATGTGGCAGAGAGATAATTTTTTGTTTGTTTTACAGCTAATTTCCTGCAATTCTACCCATTTTGCCACGTGGTGGAGAGAAATGTTTGCAGTTTTTAAGCAAGTTTTCTGCAATTTTACACATTTTGCAAGTCATTACAAAAGTCATTACATGCCATGTTACAGTTTTTCTCAGTCGCTTTGGTGCATTTCTTAGATCAAAAGTGCAATTCTTGATACTACTTGTACAAATTCCAAATAATCTCGTCACTTGTGCACATCATTAAAGCAATTTCTTATTCCTTTGAACAAATTGCAATTGATAATGTACAAGTGTCAGCTTTTTTCCACATTATCAATTGCTCATGTCATGTTGATCAAAATATAGTAGATGGTTCTCTGTTGAATAGTCTTAGCCCTCAAAACATATAGGCATTAGTTCCTTGCATAAGCCATTACATGCTAAAGTGTTGAACTATTTGTCATAAACTGTCAAGCATAGTTTTACACATTTCTATTAGACCCTTTGTACAAAAACGTGAATTGATGAATAGTGCAGGTGAAATTGACCCTCACTCATGAAGGAATGTAAAGTGTTAGTTCAACCAACAATCAACCAGTTGTCTAAATTGCTCAAAGGTGCATCTCATGAAGAATCAATTGGCAAGCATATATAGACAGACCACAACACAGAGTTGCAATTTTCCAATAATGGATGGACCAGGAAACGAACAGGGTCAACAGCCAAGAGGAGGAAGAAGAGGAGCAAGGATGCGTGGTGGAAGGCAAAACAGAGGAAGAGGCAGAAGAGGACATAGGCGCATATCTGATGACATAAGGGCCACTATTGTAGACCATGTTGTCAATCATGGCCTTACAATGGCTGAGGCGGGTCGAAGGGTGCAGCCAAATATTGGGAGATCAACCGTGTCCTCAACAGTTCAAACGTTTCGAAGAGAGAACAGGTATGTCCACCAATGTACAGTGCACTGTTACTGTATATAAGCAGTATACTGTATACTTCCTACAATGTTTCATATTACAGTAGTCCACTTGTATTTCACAGCATACAGAAATATACTCTATACAGATACATACTGCACCTTACATGCACCCACCTGAATGTTTTACAGTAAAATGTGTGTTTGCATAGTTTTTGTCTATGTGAAAGTGTGCGATGCATCACTGAATTTTTCCCCACATAGGACTGCAAGATTACCTCAAACCGGTGGCAGAGGACGCCTTTTCGCACCTCAACAGGAGGAGGCTATTTGCACCATGGTCCGAGCAAACAATGCCATGAGACTCAGGGAAATACAAAGGACCATTATAGAAGACAATAATGTCTTTGAAAACATCCATACGGTTAACATCTCAACCATCGACAGGGTGCTGCATAGAAACCAGATGAGTGTGAAACAGCTGTACCGTGTACCATTCTAAAGGAATGAGGACAGAGTTAAGGAGCTACGGTACCAGTTATGTACAGGTAAAACATATATCTATGTAACTACTTTACAGCAACATTTTATAGTGATACAAAGTACAGTAAGCATAAACTGCACACATTTCCATTGCTGTGTAAGGAACAAGCAATATATGTACATTTTATGTCACTCTTCCTTACCAAAACAAATTCAACTGTGTGTTCTGGGATATAGCGTATAATGGAGTTGGAATCAAGTGAACCCTCTCACAACCTTGTATACGTGGATGAGGCTGTCTTCAACCTGACCAAATGCAGAAGGCGGGGTCGGAATATCATCGGTCACATAGCTACTGTGGATTTGCCAGGCCAACGGGGAGGAAATATCACCATGTGTGCTGCTATTTCGGAGCATGGTGTCCTAACCCATATCCCCCTTATAGGGCCATACAACACCCAGCATCTACTCAACTTTTTAGAAACTCTCTACAGGGCTCTCATCCCTGATGAGAGGGGTCTGTATAGAGAGGATTTGCCAAAGTATGTGGTCATTTGTGATAATGTGAGTTTCCATCGATCAAACATCACAAGGCAATGGTTTGTGACCCACCCGAGGATGCTCATAGAATTCCTCCAACCTTATTCACCATTCCTTAACCCAATTGAGGAGTTATTTTCAGCATGGAGGTGGAAGGTGTATGATCGTCAGCCACACACACAGATGACCCTGCTGGCTGCAATGGATGCAGCATGTGAGGACATCACAGTAGACGCCTGCAGAGGATGGATAAGGCATTCCAAAAGATTCTTTCCACGTTGCATTGGAAGGGAAAATATCCGGTGTGATGTGGATGAGAATATGTGGGCCAACAGACAGGAACGTCTGGATGTGTAGAGACAACACAACAGTGCTGCGGGCAAAGTTGCAAAGTTGTGCCTTAGGGGTGGTTTCCTGCGTTTCTTTCTAATTTAGTTTCGTTTAGTTTTTCCTTTGTGCCCCTTGGGTTGTCCAGTCTCTTTCAATCAATAACCCACATACAGTAATATGTAAATAGTACTGTTGAAATTGATATATGCCATAGAAGTGCAGCCTTGTGCATTTTCAATACAGTAACTGTCATCCAAACTGTAGCCTAAGTTTACATCAGGTAATACTGTCAAAGTACACAAAGAGAGCGAGAGTACACAGTCATTGTTCATGAACAATGACTCAATGACTTATCATTCTGATGACACTGACATGAGCATTGGCATGAATATTTACTTTTGAGAGATGTACTAAGGATTTTTAGTGACTGACTAGCTTTAGAAACATATCTATTGTATATTGCAGTTTGTACAAATTGTTCTGAGAAATGCACTTATTATTTTGCACATGAAAGTATTCAGCCCCCTTGAACTTTGCGACCTTTTGCCACATTTCAGGCTTCAAACAAAAAGATATAAAACTGTATTTTTTTGTGAAGAATCAACAACAAGTGGGACACAATCATGAAGTGGAACGACATTTATTGGATATTTCAAAAAATTTTTACAAATCAAAAACTGAAAAATTGGGTGTGCAAAATTATTCAGCCCCTTTACTTTCAGTGCAGCAAACTCTCTCCAGAAGTTCAGTGAGGATCTCTGAATGATCCAATGTTGACCTAAATGACTAATGATGATAAATACAATCCACCTGTGTGTAATCAAGTCTCCGTATAAATGCACCTGCACTGTGATAGTCTCAGAGGTCCGTTAAAAGCGCAGAGAGCATCATGAAGAACAAGGAACACACCAGGCAGGTCCGAGATACTGTTGTGAAGAAGTTTAAAGCCGGATTTGGATACAAAAAGATTTCCCAAGCTTTAAACATCCCAAGGAGCACTGTGCAAGCGATAATATTGAAATGGAAGGAGTATCAGACCACTGCAAATCTACCAAGACCTGGCCGTCCCTCTAAACTTTCAGCTCATACAAGGAGAAGACTTATCAGAGATGCAGCCAAGAGGCCCATGATCACTCTGGATGAACTGCAGAGATCTACAGCTGAGGTGGGAGACTCTGTCCATAGGACAACAATCAGTTGTATATTGCACAAATCTGGCCTTTATGGAAGAGTGGCAAGAAGAAAGCCATTTCTTAAAGATATCCATAAAAAGTGTCGTTTAAAGTTTGCCACAAGCCACCTGGGAGACACACCAAACATGTGGAAGAGGGTGCTCTGGTCAGATGAAACCAAAATTGAACTTTTTGGCAACAATGCAAAACGTTATGTTTGGCGTAAAAGCAACACAGCTCATCACCCTGAACACACCATCCCCACTGTCAAACATGGTGGTGGCAGCATAATGGTTTGGGCCTGCTTTTCTTCAGCAGGGACAGGGAAGATGGTTAAAATTGATGGGAAGATGGATGGAGCCAAATACAGGACCATTCTGGAAGAAAACCTGATGGAGTCTGCAAAAGACCTGAGACTGGGAAGGAGATTTGTCTTCCAACAAGACAATGATCCAAAACATAAAGCAAAATCTACAATGGAATGGTTCAAAAATAAACATATCCAGGTGTTAGAATGGCCAAGTCAAAGTCCAGACCTGAATCCAATCGAGAATCTGTGGAAAGCACTGAAAACTGCTGTTCACAAATGCTCTCCACCCAACCTCACTGAGCTCGAACTGAAATTTCAGTCTCTCGATGTGCAAAACTGATAGAGACATACCCCAAGCGACTTACAGCTGTAATTGCAGCAAAAGGTGGCGCTACAAAAGATTAACTTAAGGGGGCTGAATAATTTTGCACGCCCAATTTTTCAGTTTTTGATTTGTTAAAAAAGTTTGAAATATCCAATAAATGTCGTTCCACTTCATGATTGTGTCCCACTTGTTGTTGATTCTTCACAAAAAAATACAGTTTTATATCTTTATGTTTGAAGCCTGAAATGTGGCAAAAGGTCGCAAAGTTCAAGGGGGCCGAATACTTTCGCAAGGCACTGTACTGTAGCTAATTGAGTGACTGTCAGTGACTGACATAACAAGAGAAAAAGTGGTAATGCACAACCAAATTTCAATATTGCTCCTTGTGTATTGTACTATTATCACTCTCAATAGTAAGTTGAGACCCTGACAGAGGTAAAAATTTATTTTAAAAAGCATTTTTTGGGGTCGGGGGCCCCCTAGCAGCCGGGGGCCCTAAAAGACCACTTATGCCTGGAACCGGTACTGCATATTATATCATTTAAATGCACAACAACTAACAGATGTCACCAGCCAATATTTCACTCAGAGAATTATGAATACAGAACCTCTAAACACGATGGCCCTGCACAATCTGTTACTCCAAGACCAACAATCTAACTTAATTCCCCCACATTCACCTCTCTATCACTCCTCCCTCCTCTTCCCCTGTTTTCTCACATACTGATCAGCCTCTGTCTCTGATCAGTGTGATCAATAGTCAATGTTGACTCTGTATGTGTGTTTCATTGTGCTTGAAGTTCAGAAGAACAAGCATCAGAGCTAGCACATTTACCCCCCCCACACACACACACAGAGAGGCTTATGTTAATCCTTGTAAAAACAAAGCAATATATTTCGCTCAAGCCAAGCGTGGGATGTACGTTTATATCAGGATTACGGTTTCAAATATATCTCCTCTGCTCCAACATGATCTAATACTGAACTGACATCTATATTGGACTGGGGGCACATTTGATGTAAATATTGTGTAACAGCATAGATTGTTAGTACTCAACTGGATGATGTGATGAAACTGACCACCAAGAAGCTCTTAGACCACTCCCACCCCTGACCCCTGAACCCAGATGACCTAATAACCACAGTAAACTGACCTCTCAGTGGGTGGTCTCATCTCAAGCCAGTACAGAGGTTGGACAGACAGACAGACAGACAGACAGACAGAGCGAGCACTGGTCCTCAGCTTGGAAAGAAATATAGTGCCTTGTGAAAGTCTACACACCCCTTGCTCTGTCTTTACATTTTGCTGCCTTCAAATTTGATCTGAAAAAGGATTAAATTAGATTTTTTTTCCGACAGATCTACCAAACCTACTCCACATTTTGAAAGAAAAAACTATTATAGAACATTTACCACATCAATAAAAAAACGTTATCGTAAGACATGTCTTGATTGCATTTGTCTTCACACCCCAGAGTGAATACTTGGTGAAAGCAAAGCAGCTTTGACAGCCATTACAGCTGTGAATAATTTTTTCTAAGATTCTACCAACACTTAGGGCAACATATATCCATTTTTTGTCAAAATTGCTCAAGCTCAGTAACTTGGTTGGAAATCATTGAAGGACAGCAATATTCAAACCGCGTCTCTGATTTTCAAGCAGATTTAAGATAATTTCCATTCAGGAACACTCGTCGCCTCTTGAAGTGTCTTTAACATTTGTGTAACTGTCCAATTGAAAAATAAAACTATTCCAGGGTTAGATTTTCAGAAGACTGAAGCGGGTTTTCCTCTAAATATTTACATCGGCTTTGCTCCTTTAATATTTATTTTGCTCCCAAACTTCCCAGTCCTTGCCGGTGACAAGCATACCCATAACATGATGCTCCCACCACAATACTTGAAAATACAGAGGGTTTCTCTCTGTTGTATTGGATTTGACCCAAACCTGTAGTTTTTTATTTAGGCCAAAACGTTGTATTTGCCATGTTGTCTTCTTAATGGCCTTGTTGAAAACAGAGTGAATGATTTGGAGTGATGTTTTGCAATGCAATGTTGTTGATCCTCTGTATTTTCAAGTGTTGTGGTGGCAGCATCATGTTTTGGGTATGCTTGTCACTGGGAAGGACTGGGGAGTTTGTCAGGATCAAAATAAATACAGATGTAGGATCTTAATTTGAGCCAGTTTACTATAGCAGGAAAATAATCATGCAGCAACAAGAAATGCAAATTATTATGTGGATTATAATTAATAGAGATTTTTGTAGGGGTTGATACATTCATAATGAGGGCAAATCAAGTGCGACATTATAAAGTGTTATAATTTTTAGAAGCCTTTTTAAAACTAAAATACACCACAAGTTCGCATTCAAATTAAGATCATACATCTGTATAAATGAGCAACGCCCAGATAGAAAGTTAGAGAAAAACGCGCCATCATTTTCTGATAACCTAGAGAGTTGTATTTTTCACTTTTAATGCAGAGACACACCAGAATGGCTTTCCAAGTGGTGTTGGGTGTTCTTGAATGGTCCAGTCTCAGTCCTGACTTAAATCTGCTTGTAAATCTGAGACAAGGTTTGAATATTGCTGTCCATCGATGATTTATAACCAAATTTTCCGAGCTTGAGCAATTTTGACAAAAGCAATGGATATACACTGAGTATACAAAACATTAAGAACACCTGCTCTTTCCATCACATACACACCTAAAATAGTTATTTGGCTGTCCCCATAGCAGAACCCCTTTTCATTCTAGGTAGAACCCATTTGAGTTCCATGTAGAACCCTTTACACAGGGTTCTACATGGAACCCAAAAGAGTTCTACCTGTGTCACGTTGGCATGAAGAATCGGGAGACAGGTGCAGGAATGCGTAATAGTTTTTTCTATTGTACCCAAATTACGGCGTGGGCACGGGGATGAAGACCAAACAAGCACGGGTTGTAACCCAAACAAAAAAACGAGGAGTACCTCGAATAAATACACACGAGCACAATGATTAACACACAGTACGAGACCCGTAAACATCTGCCCAATCCACAAGGGCACTAAAGCCCAAAACACACAGCACAGGTACTCACACGCACCAACGGACATTGGAACAATAATGGACAGCCCAATGGAAACCAAAGGGCACACGTGTACAAGTACTAATCAGTGGGAATAGGGGACAGTGTGTGCTTAATGAAAGTGGGGACAGTGTGTGCTTAATGTGTGCTTAATGAAAGTTCCGGATGGATCCGTGACAATCTGGAACCAAAAAGGGTTCTACCTGGAACCAAAAAGAGTTATCCAATGGGGTCAGCTGAAGAACCCATTTGGAACCCGTTTTTCTAAGAGTGTAGACTGACCAGGTGAATCCAGGTGCTCTAAGAATTGTGCAAGGTTGGTAGAAACTTATTAAAAATTATTCACAATTGTGATATCTGCCAAAGGTGCTTCCACCATATGCACTAAATACATCTGAATTATTTGTATTTATTTTTACATTTGGAGTAGGTTGTGTAGATTGCTATGTACATTTTAGATTCAATTTTAAGGCAGCAAAATGTGATTACACTAGCGACTGATTCTAGACCTTATACTCTTTCCCTCTATTCCACTCTTTCTCGCTCTCGCTTTCACATTCTCTCTCTTCTCTTATCTCCCTTTTACTCATCCCTCTCTTACTCATCCCCACAGTGCTCATGTGTTCATGTTAACTCTCCCTCTCTCTCAGGTCTTCTCTTCTCATGTCTCTCCGTTGCTTTACTGCAGTAAAAGTGCCCATCTGTCCCTTCTCTCCTGTTCCTCTTTCGGTCAATCTACAGTGAAGGAACTGTGGGGTGGAGGGGGTCATCGGGGTCAGAGTCAACACGCCCCGCTCCCACAACCATTCACAGCTCTTTAACACCTAAACCCCTCTCACCCCACACATGCACACACACCCTGCACACCGTCCCTGCCCCCTACTGCCTCATCCCTGTGTTGTGCCCCCCCAACCCCCCTGCTACATCACCCGCCTGGTGTGTGTTAGTTTGTGTGTGTTAGTTTTGTGTGTGTGTGTGTGTGTGTGTGTGTGTGTGTGTTTGTGCGAGAGAACTGAGCCCAGTTGAATAGTACAGGATTATTACAACAGCGAAAGCCTCCCCCTCTGCCCTATGAGGCCAGCCATCTTAATCACCAAACTTCATCCTGCTGCAATCCAGCCTCCGCACATCCACTCTTTCATTAAGAGCTAGCCAATGGATTAGTGTAGCTAAACCAAAAGATTGAGAGAGAGATGAGAGATGAAGTTGAGGGAGGAGAGTGGGAAGAGTCGAGAGGGAAAGAGTGGGAGCGGGTTGAATGGTGTAAGAGAAAAAAAGGAGGAGGGCAACTTGCCTTGTCTGTTGATATTTCTTTATAAAGTAAGATTTCATAACCTTCACACTGCCTATCAGTGAGACATACGGTGAAGGTATAATATCTATTGTCTGCTCGGTATGAAATATTTGTTCACAAGAGGTTTCTAATCTTTATACTCTGAGAGTGAGTGCAGATGGACTCCACTGTTAGTGACAGTGTCATTATGTCTCTCAGTGAAGAGTGAGCAGGGACTCTCTCCGTCTCCACCATTCTCTCTCGCTCTCTTTGTTTTTTCTCTCTCCTCCTGTCTTCCTCTCTTCATCTCCCCCCCAATATATTGTTGGCTGGCTTGCTATCAAGACAATCTCCTCATCCTTCAACATTCACCCACAATAACCTTTATTGTCTTCTTGAGAACCACACAGCTTTTTAGAGGTTTCAATTGTTCAAAGGCCAGACAGCTTCTGAATAATGTCTGCCCAGCAACACACACCCAATACACACACCCTCGTACAAATACTCGTTGCATCACCATCTTCCACCTGTCTATGTATGTATGTGTGTATGTGTGTGTGTGTGTGTGTGTGTGTGTGTGTGTGCCTATGTGTGTGTGCGTGTGAGCAAAGTTATGTGTCATTCCAATGCTGAATGAAGAGGGATGGGATTGGTTGGAGGCGGGTTTATGAGGGGGTGTAGCTCACCCTCCTGTGCATTTGCCCCCCCTAGCTGTCTGTCAGAGAAATGTCCCTCCCCTCTGTTTCTCCCAGCTGTCTTTCCCTCCAGAGCCAGCAACCTCAGCACAATGCAGGGTCAGGGGTCAAGAGAAAGAACAGGCTGTGTTTACAATGGATCCACAGTGGCCATTTAACAGCAAAACTCCCCTTTATGCATCTCCATTTTTCATGTCTCTCTCTTTCTCTCTCTCTCTCTTTATCGCTCTCTCCTTCTCTTTCTCTTTATTGCTCTCTCTTTATCTCTCTCTCCCTCTCTCTCTCGTTATCGCTCTCTCTCTCTTTATCGCTCTCTCTCTCTCCTTCTCTCTCTTTATTTCTCTCTCTCTTTATCGCTCTCTCTCCTCTCTCTCTTTTATCGCTCTCTCTCTCCTTCTCTCTTTCTCTTTATTGCTCTCTCCCTCTCTATCGCTCTCTCTCCTCTCTCTCTTTATTGCCCTCTCTCTCTCCTTCTCTCTCTCTTATCGCTCTCTCTCTCTCCTTCTCTCTCTCTTTATCGCTCTCTCTCCTTCGCTATCTCTCTTTATCGCTCTCTCCCTCTCCTTCGCTATCTCTCTTTATCGCTCTCTCTCCTCTCTCTTTATCGCTCTCTCCTCTCTCTTTATCGCTCTCTCCTCTCTCTTTATCGCTCTCTCCTCTCTCTCTTTATCGCTCTCTCTCCTCTCTCTCTTTATCGCTCTCTCTCCTCTCTCTCTTTATCGCTCTCTCTCCTCTCTCTTTATCGCTCTCCTCTCTCTCTTTATCGCTCTCTCTCTCTCTCTCTTTATCGCTCTCTCTCCTCTCTCTCTTTATCGCTCTCTCTCCTCTCTCTTTATCGCTCTCTCTCCTCTCTCTCTTTATCGCTCTCTCCTCTCTCCTTCTCCTCTCTCTCTCTTTATCTCTCCCTCTCCTTCTCTCTCTCCTTCTCTCTCTCTTGCATGCCCGTTTCTCACTCCCTTTCTGGTCTCCACCTGTAGGCCTAGGGGTGTGTGTGTGTGTGTGTTTGTGTGTGTGTGTGCGAGTGTGAGTGCGTGTGTGTGGGAAAAGGATTTTCTCAAGGGTGGTAGCATAATAACAGTAGTCACAGAAGTACTCTCATTTGAAACACCCCCCCGTCATCTTCTCTACTCCCTCTCACCTCTCTCATTGTGTTACAACCTGTCCATACTCTCACATATCACTCCCTCCCACTACCTGCAAACACCCTAATTGCAGTTGGTCCTTGACTGTCTTTTGACCTAACAAGACAGTTTTTTCATCTAAGCAAACTCACTTTCAGAATTTCACACAAAAAAAAAGTTTACATTGTTTTAATTCATAAAATGTTTGTTAAAAAATACAATCCAAAAGTTTTCAGCTTGAGGAACATTTGTACATTTAAAGGAACATATTTGGCAATGGAGAAAGTGTCTGGACAGAATATTATACAACATATACATACAGTATATTTGATTTAGGAATGTCCATGAATAAGATCCACCTGGCTGATAGTTCAACTTCAATCACATTTTGGAATTTATATTTGTTCTATTCATTACAACAGCAGACATTTGTCATTTCCTCATGGGCAGTTTTCCCCTTGGTCATCAGCAACATTACACTAGCAATATTATATGAGAATCTCTTTTCAGTGTGAAACAGGAAAGGACACACAACAAAGGAGAAATGGACACAGAGAGATAACAGATACACTGTCAGAGTCCGTCAACAATGTAACAAGGACAGCACAAATAGAGAAGGCCAAGACCAAACACATATAAAACGGATAAACACAGCATTACTAACAGCAGTTCATATAAATATTAAATAAGATAATAAATAAATGTATAATGCATTAACGTGAATGATCTGTTTCATGTTCCCAGTGCTGGTCAGAAGTGCTCATAATGTGGTCATAATGTGGTCATAATGTTGTCATAATGTGGTCATAGCGGTCAAGCTGAAGTCCTTCTTCAAGACAGACTTTCCACCAATAGGAACTAGGAATAGGAAATGGTCATGGAAATGGTCAAGTTGTGGGTGCCTTTTAACCTAATCAGCAGAAACAACCGCAGCAAACAACTGGTTTAAAGTCAATCATGAGCAGACTTTGACAGTGTTGAGCCTTAACCTTTACAGTACACAAATGTAAACAACAGTCCATAACAGCACTACCCAGTTGTTCACAACGATGGGCTGCTTTCACAGTGTTCAGTACCAAAGTCTGATTTCTCCCAACACCTCAGTCATAGGTTAAGATGAAGCCAGTTGGGGCAGGGTGATTGTTGTGTTGTTGGAGAGAGTAACATCTGCCCCATCTGTCCTCTCGTGCCCTTAATCCCCATAGACCGTTCCCATCTGCGGGGGTGCCATGTGAGGAGGGTGGTACGAGTCATAGGGCATCTCCAGGGGCAGCTCATAGCGGGCGCTCTGGTACAGGCCCATGGAGGAGGGGGTAGTGGTGTGGGGGGAGGTAGTGGGGAGAGGACTGCTTGGGCACCAGGTTATTGCCGATGCTGAGCGGGGGTGTTGGGGGCCATCGTAGGGAGGGGTGTTACAGTCATTAGGGGAGTGGCTCTCGTAAGCCCCTCCTTTCATTCCCCTCAGATGGAGCAGGTGGGCGGAGTCCAATGTGCCATAGGGCGGGCTGGGCAGGCCGGGGGAGGAGTAGCTGATTGGTCTAACAGCCATCCCCACCCCTCCCAGGACTGTGGGCCCTCCTCTCCCCCCATTCCTGTCCTCAGGCCTCTCCTCAACAAAACCCCCAGGCCCGAGCTGCAGACAGCCAGCCACCAAGTTGCTGGTGGGCTGGGAGAGGCCTTCACACAGGGTATCCATGAAGGCCCTGCTCTCCGTGGACTGGTCCCCTTCCAGGGCTTCAGACAGGGCACAGATGTAGTTGCGCGCCAGCCGCAGAGTCTCGATTTTGGACAGTTTCTGAGTCTTGGAGTGGCAGGGCATGATGCTGCGCAGGTTCTCCAGCGCGTCATTCAGCCCGTGCATCCTTGAACGCTCCCGGGCGTTAGCCTTCACACGTCGCGCCTTGAAGCGCTCCTGCCGGGCTTTGGTCATCCTTTTCCTCTTGGGCCCCCTACGTTTGGGAGCATTCCCGTCTCCCTGGCCCTCCTCTTCCTCCTCCTCCTCATCCTCCTCCATATCCTCGCTGCCCAGCTCCCTGCCCAGGTGGCCCATTCCGCCTGGTCTGTAGCGCTGCGCTTTGATTGGCTTGTCTTCGTCTGGGGAGCTCACGTCATCATCCATCCACTCCAGAGAGCTGACTAGCTCCGCCCCCTCGCTGGGCCTTCCGTACGAATTGGCCATCATGGTCTCCTGGAAACAACACACCAACATTAGCAATAGTTCTGACCTTAACATATACACTTTTTATCAAATATTTTGTACTAAGAAAACGAGGCTCATCACAACTTTACCCTTTGACTTGTTTTGTCTATCCTGTCCAAAGCTGATGTGAATTGAGAGTAAGTTTTCTACTGATAGACCTACTGATGCTGGGACATTGACCCAAGCTGGTCTTGAGGACCAGACCAGTCTATTTATAGCAGTTTTATCCCACAGCCTAATGAGTTTTAATGACCTTGTGTGGCCTACTGTAGTAGCCTCAAGGTGAGCGCTAGATCAGGACTGATCTCGCTTGACCTAGAACAAAAATCTCACGTAATTTAGTTTTATGTTTATGTTGTCTGTTCATGAGAGATTAGGTCAGGACTAGCCTTAGCCTGGTTACTCTACAATCTACTTAGAACCACAATCAATTGTCTAAGCTAAGGCCTTTGATTACCGGTTTGGTGCAATGCTTTGGGGGTTCTTTGAACATTTTAGGGATTTTATGTTTTAAGATTTTCATGAAACATGCTGCTTTCATATGTAATCTGTTTGTCCGCAAACAGCGTGCGTAGCCTACAAGGATTATTTTAATCCGAGGGGAGACTTGATCTCGGGGGACTTCAAAACTCTGTAATTCCTCGCTTTTAGGTTGCGGCGGACACCGGGATGCACTCTCAATCTGGGCCATTGCGGGATTTGCTCCCTCCATGGATGAAGCGGCAACATGGGATTAACTCAAGGTTAGACTACATTCCCGGATCAGTAACAGGGAACTCAGAAAAATCTATTTATAACTCTGCAACAAATTGTTTTTGTGATTATGGCGATGATAGGCTAGATTTCACTAGGAGTTTTCACTGTAGGTTTGCCCATAAATTATCGATTTGGGGAGTTCTAGAAAATTATCTTAATTTAGCCTATTAGATCCTCTATAGCAGGGGTAGGCAACTAGATTCGGCCATGGGTCGATTTTTGTCGAAGTGGATGGTTGGGGGGTTGGAAAATAATTTGCACACTGCAAATTGACCACAACTAAGCTCAAATATATATATATTTGAAAATAACAATAATTACCTTCATTATATTGAGACACAATCACATCTCTGTTTTTATTCGTGGGAATACTTTGGTGAATTCCTGGTGATTGTACAGGCCAAAAACTTTAAATATTTTTTTTGTTGAGGCAAAAAAACATTTGGGGAGAAAAAAAATGTCTGTTGCCGATCCCAGATCTATAGGCCTATTTGAAACTAGGTTTTAAGTGATTTGTCCACAATTTTGTGTGTGTCATCGATTTGTATTCCACACCATAATTTAGTTTGATGAATGATAACCTATAGCATAGGCTACTTTCATACAATTATTAGCCTAATATCATAAATATGTTGTTTCTTTATTGAGATATTTCCCAGCTATGTCAGCAATGATTATGACCATTTTAGGAACAAGCTGATGACCAAAGTGATTCTGAAGCAGGCTGAGCAGGTAGGGTAACCCAGGTTTAGGCTGTCTTTGGATAAATAATCCCTGTTTCGATTTAAAGGGAAAATCTGCAGTTGCCACATCCATTCTTTGGATTTATAAATTAATGATATGTACCCATTGATTCTTGAAGAATATAAGTTATAAATGCCTCATGAGCTTAGTTCAACTGCCACACCCCTTCAGAGTCCAAAATATGTTTGTTTTACTCCAATGTTTGTAAACAAGGTAAATGTAAACAAACACTCTATAGCTTCAAAACATGGTTAAAACTATCATTTTGATATCATAGATTCTCAGTCCTTGCATTCATAGCTCTGTCTATGAATTTGAGATTGGTTACATTTCTCCAGCCCCATCCGTCAGCTTTTTACAGAAACAGGGGCGAGGACAGGCTTTGTTATTGTTTCAACTGCTGATTGCCACTTTAAGTAGGCTTACACCTGTTAACGTTTTCCCTTAAGATTATGCCAGGCACATTTTAAGAACAGCAGCCTAGTGCCTAATGATCATGTCGCAGTTCTTAAGAATCCTAAATTGATAACTATTTATTAATCTGTCTGTAGCCTATCTAATTAATCTGTCTGTAGCCTATGCCTCATTCCCGTTACTTAGCCGAATAACCTATGGGCATAACCCAACATTTAGAAAATTTCAAATAATAACCTACTAGGCTACCCTACCAATTTAGAAATGGTCAACATTTCACATTTCACATTCAACTTCACATAAATATTATTAAAATATTTGAATAGTCAATTATTACTATTCCAATGGGCCTATGCTATTCGAAATAGACTATGATCTTTGGAGAAAGAAACATTGACATTCATTCGAAATGAAACAGATGAGGTTGGCCTACCTGATATTTGAAATAACGCTCCCTAGGACCTCCTGTAAGTTGTTATTGGCTGTTGAGCGGATTTAGCCTACAGGTTACTATCTCAATTTGCCTAAAGCACTCAATCTTGAACTTTCTCCCCTGCGTCTCCTTCGCAGTTGTCAGTGTTCCATCCCAGAGTGACGCCTCTCTGCAGTTCACTCCGCTGGGGCCCGGGGTTTTAGCGTCCAACGGACAGACAGGCTCCTCCTCCCACTCTCTCATCCTCTCGCATCCAATTCATCTGCGCTCGAGCGCGCGCGTGGCCCGGCCCGTGGCCAATGTCATGAACAAAAAAAGTTCACTAGTTGTGTGTGTGTGTGTGTGTGTGTGTGTGTGTGTGTGTGTGTGTGTGTGTGTGTGTGTGTGTGTGTGTGTGTGTGTGTGTGTGTGTGTGTGTTCGTGCGTGTTCGTGTGTGTGTGAAACAAAATCGTTTTAATTAGATTGATAGCCTGCAGGCCTAAGCTCTTATGGCCCATAACATTATTGCGGCACTACATTAGAACATGTTCATATTTGCAATAGTTTTATTGGTACAATTTGTATTATCAGTCTGTATCAACAAATAAGCAGTGCAACTTTAGCGTAGAGTGAGATGCTCTGCGAGCTTAACCGATTGTGACAGCTTGCGGTTGCGCGTGAGCAGGTGTTTGCGCCATTCCCCCGTAATTCATACATCCGCGTTTGCTGAACCGATATTGGCGTCGGGCGTGAGCTCATTGCACCCAATTACGCTAATTAAATAGGGCTCCAGAGAAACCCCTCACGAGACAGGACAGGCGCGGCGCCTGCATAGAGAAGTCCTGAGGTGAAAGACAGAACAAACTAACCGAATGGAGACAGGTCATCTAGCTACAAGTGGGCTGTTATTTGTGTAGCAAGTTGGCCTACTAATTTAGCCAATTCTACAAGTAGGTAGGTTATACCATAGAAATATAATGATTCTAATTATGTGGGTTATACAGAGCATTTCATTTCCTCATTCTGTAAATTATTTTACAATTATGCTTTTAAAGGGTATGTTCATCTCTGTATAGACTTGTGTTCAATACACCGTGTGCGTGTGATTGTGTGAGGGAAAGATAGAGAGAGATGGAGGGAAGTGCTACTGTCCCAGGAGAGAAAGAATCACATGTGCTCATGCTGGAGGGAGCGGTGAGTTAGGGGTTGGATGGGGGACTGTCTGTGCACCCAACGGATGTGTCTCACACTCCCCAGCCGACCCCCCCCCACCCCCACCCCCCCACCCCCCCCACCACCCCCACCACCCCCCCTTCCTTCCTCTCCCTCTGGGTCAATGCCTGTCCTACTCCACACCTGCAACCCAGAATGGAAATAACTGAGCCAGGCCTTTCTCTTCCCCAGAGTGGGAATAGCCTCACTTTGGCAGACTCAAAAGCAAACTATGGGTGACACAAAACAAGACAAAAATAAACATATGCCATTTAGGTATGAAGACAAGCTGCCACTTTTCTCACATCCAATTCATCATTTTTTTTGTTCTCTTTAATGTTCACACATTTCAATTTATCTGGAGCAAAATATAACTGGAGCAACATTAAAGAGGGAGAAATATCCCTATTCCACAAGTGGTAAAGAGGTAGATATGATTGCTGTCATGTGCCTTAGTCCCCTTGGTGTTGGTCATGCACTATGAACTTTTCTGACAGATGGCTCATACTTCTTTCCTCTTCCCCCTTTTTTCTCGTTCAGTAACTATCTGCTAGCGGCTCAGATGCACTTGTATTCTCACCTGACCTAACATTGACCCCTAAGGACTATCCCTCCTCACCTTGCCTTGCGTCGGTATGTTTGTATGTTTGCTTGAGAGGGCAGCAGTTTCAGCTGCAGAAAGCAGACCCCCCCCCCCCCCACACACACACACACAAACACACACAGGCACACAACCTCTTCCTGAATCCCCAGCGCTCCTGTTTTCAGTTACAGTAGGGAGAGGGGGCTGTGTCCATCTGTCAGACAGGGAGTCCTATGAGAAATCTTGATACCCTGGTTGGGAATGAGGAGAGAGCACTTACATGTGTGTGTGTTGGTGGGGGGTTGGGTGTTGCAATTTGTCTGGAAAGACTGCATGTGCAACTATAATCAAGTTGTAAACACTTTTATTCACAATATCACGTATCAGAAATGATGCTATTACAATGTGCAATAGATTTTTATTTTTTATTTTTTTACAATTGATTTGAGAATAACATATCACATTCACCTCTTTATGTAATACTTGTGGGCCCAACCATCACATCACCGACATTCTCTCCAAATACTTTTGATGTTTTGAGTAGGGAGGACAATAGGCTGATCATATTGTTTATTATTGAGCGTTCAGAAAGACAAACAGACCTCCAGAGAATGAAAGTTACTCTGAGTTTCATGGTCCCTCATCAGCTTGGAAGTTACATTGAGCCACACTTGAACCTACCTCCAACCTAAGCCCTAAACGTTCTGGTGATCTGGACCATGTGTCCTTACACCAACCATCCCATTGATGAGGCCACTCCACAGGGCCACAAAAATAGACACCCCCCAGCTACACCCCAAACCCTCTTAACCCTTCCCTAAACCCCCCGTTTGCCCCCTGCGGTGCGTGCTCATTGGCCGACCGCCTTCAGGCGTCCCTTTTCCACGAGCCTATTGTCTGGCCCCATAAGCAGCTTTGTTTCTGCATGTGCAGCTGGACTGGCCCGCTCAGCCATTAGCCACGACACGCTAAAGAGAGCGGGATAATATAATTACAAAACAAAAGTCAGGTGGCTACTATATCTGCCAGGGGGAGCCCATTTGGGGGGCTATCTGTGGTGGGGGTTGGCGGGTGGCCAGCTATAATTCGATTATGAAGTTGTGAGAGTGACAAAAGGAACAATTGAATCTTTTTCTCCCACTCGCCCCACTGTGGTTTAATTTGATTCCATTTCGGGTATAAAAAGAGAAGACATTTACTCTTCTACTTTTCAGAGTCGCTGGCCCAGAAAATGTAATATGGTCTGACAAAACTGAACTGGGGAAATTACTCACAGAGCGTATCGTTATTGTCAGATCGATGTGAGACTCAGCCCATTTATTGAGGCCCAAATCAGATGAATTCCTGAAAGACGTGGTTTTTGTATGAAGTGACTGGCCTTGTGTTCTCACTTGGCACGGACGCACACATACCGGGGGACAATGGCATCTAAGGCAGATCCATCTCCTCTAATACTTTCTTTAAACAGGGGTGCAAGTGTGTTCCCCTGTCCTGTCGGCAGACCCAGAGTTTATCCCGTTAGTCACCCTGGATGAGTGAATGGGTAAACTCGACCCCCCATCCCAGCTGGAAGCAGCCTCACACACGCAGATCCTCACCCCCAGCTGGGGTGGGACACACAGGGCTTTACGGACAGCTGATAGGAACAGGTTTAGCTAGTGGGTACTGTTTGGAGTAGGTCAAGCAGAATTGGATCTGCTAAATGTGTTTTTGTTTCCATTAGTTTCCATTCGTTTATCGGTGAGGAGTGCAGGAGACTGCTTATTTTTTTGATTAATTTTTTTGGGGAGTAAGACAGTAAGCGATTGTGTCAGATGCACACATGCTCTTAGTGGTGGGGTGTCCCCATGTGCCCGCTATAGGAGCGTGTAAATGCCCATTTTCAGCCCTGTTGGGCATAGTTTGATCATGCCCTCAGGAGTGCATGGGATTCTCATACCCTGCAGATTTCTTCATTGCTTGACTAAGGGCTATATTCAATATGTATTGCTGAAGCTATAGATTGTGCAATAGACATGCCAAGGTAATATCCGATTGAGCAGATATATACAGTGTTTACAAAATGCAGTCTCCGCTGACACAGGAAATTTGCCTTCAAATATCAATCTGAATGCTGAATGTCTGCAATACATTTATAGTGAGCGCAAAACATTCACACATGAATTGTCCCATTTACAAAAATGGAACCCATTTACAAATACAAATAATGAAATGCTCTTATGTATCAGGACTAAGATTGGACATTGTTGAGTTTGATGCGGGATGTGATTGACAGACTGTTGCTAGCTTGTTGAATGCTGAGTGGCTGCTGTGTGCTTCAGTTCTAGGGCAGGGAAGGCGGAGCCGATGTACTTCTTCCCATTCCCATAGGAGGAGTGTTCCCAGGTGTAGGTCTGGATCACCAGTGGCTTCCCTCCCAGGCTCTGTTTACACCTGGACAGAAAACCAGATGAAATCATAACACTCAATTGCAACAAGCACAAACACACATATACAGTACACAAGCATAATGAGACATAATGGGACACACGGTCCAAAATGGATGGAAATGGAGAACAGCAATGGCTTTGAATAGTGTGTACATCATCTTCGGTAGATAATGAAAAATAATTGACACACACACACACACAAAGAGTACTCGCTGTTTCCCTGGACGGGTGATGTAGCAAAGACTGTACATGGCCAACTCAGAACTGCAGCCAATGATGGCAGAACCAACCTGCTTGAAGTAGCCATCCCACGTAAACTGCATCCCAAGAAAATCAGGGTAGGAAGTCCACTTAGAAAGAGAGTGAACAAAAGGAAGATCAAATTCGACATACAAATTAGGATCTGGCTAAAGATACATGAATCAGTTACAGAACCCATTGCCATTTATGGTTGTGAGATCTGGGGTCTGCTCACCAACCAAGAAATCACAAAATGGGACAAACACCAAATTGAGACTCTGCATGCAGAATTATGCAAAACATATCCTCTGTGTACAATGTAAAACACTAAATAATGCATACAGAGCAGAATTAGGCTAATTTTCAAAATCCAGAAAAGAGCCATTAAATTCTACAACCACCTAAAAGGAAGCGATTTCCAAACCTTCCATAACAAAGCCATCACCTACAGAGAGATGAACCTGGAGAAGAGTCCCCTAAGATAGCTGGTCCAGGGGCTCTGTTCACAAACACAAACAGACCCCACAGATCCCCAGGACAGCAACACAATTATACCCAACCAAATCATGAGAAAACAAAAAGATAATTACTTGATACATTGGAAAGAATGAATAAAAAAACAGAGCAAACTAGAATGCTCTTTGGCCCTAAACAGAGAGTACACAGTGGCAGAAAACCTGACCACTGTGACTGACCCAAACTTAAGGAAAGCTTTGACTATGTGCAGACTCAGTGAGCATAGCCTTGCTATTGAGAAAGGCCGCCGTAGGCAGACCTGGCTCTCAAGAGAAGACAGGCTATGTGCACACTGCCCTCAAAATGAGGTGGAAACTGAACTGCCCTTCTGTCACGACTCCCCCCGAAGTTAGCTCCCCCGCCTGTTCGGGTGGTGCTCGGCGGTCGTTGTCACCGGCCTACTAGCCGCCACCGATCCCTTTTTCTTTTCGGTTAGTTTTGTCTCATGAGTTACACCTGTTCCTATTTTGTGTGTGCTTGATTTGCTTCCCTATTTAGCGTGTGGAACCCGTCCCTTTGTTGTGCGGGATTATTTTGATGTTCACGTTTGTGTCGTTGGTGTTGTTTGTGCTCTGGATCGTGTTACCCGTTGTTTTGGGTTGGTCAGTGTTTTGCGCCCTGTGTGTTTGGGCATTTACTTTTGGTGCCGCATTAAAGTGCATCTTTCCCCTGGACCTCTCTGCACTCTGCGCCTGATTCCTATCTACACACCTAGTCAGCCATGACAACTTCCCAACCTCCTGCCAAATGTATGACCATATTAGAGACACATATTTCCCTCAGATTACAAAGATCCACAAAGAATTCGAAGACAAACCCGACTTTGATAAACACCCATATCTACTGGATGAAATACCACAGTGTGCCATCACAGCAGCAATATTTGTGACCTGTTGCCACAAGAAAGGGGTAACCAGTGAGGAACAAACACCATTGTAAATACAACCCATATTGATGTTCATTTTTTTCCCCTTTTGTACTTTATCCATTTGCACATCGTTACAACACTGTATATATACATAATACTGTCACGCTCTGACCTTAGATATCTCTGTTTTCTTTATATTTTTGGTTAGGTCAGGGTGTGACGAGGGTAGGTATGCTAGTTTTTTTTATTGTCTAGGGTTTTTGTATGTCTAGTGATTTTTTTAGGTCTATGGTGGCCTGATATGGTTCCCAATCAGAGGCAGCTGTTTATCGTTGTCTCTGATTGGGGATCATATTTAGGTAGCCATTTTCCCTTTTGTGTTCGTGGGTTCGTGTTCTATGTTTAGTTGCCTGTCTGCACTATTCACATTAGCTTCACGTTTCGTTCGTTTTGTTATTTTGTTAGTTTGGTCAGTGTTCCTTCTTTAATAAAGAAGAATGTATGCATATGACGCTGCTCCTTGGTTCGATCCTTACGACGAACGTGACAGAAGAACCCACCAAAAATGGACCAAGCAGCGTGTTCAGGAGGAATGGACCTGGGAGGAGATCCTGGATGGAGCAGGACCCTGGATGCAGGCTGGGGAGTATCGGCGTCCGAAGGAGGAAATAGAGGCAGCGAAAGCGGAACGGCGTCGTTACGAGGAGTTATTCCAACGAGGTAGGCCACAGAACCCCCCCCCCCCAAAAAAAAAATTGGGGGGCACATGGGAGTCGGCGGAGGAGCGAACCAGAGCCAGTCAGGGAGTCAGATGAGGAGTTCAAAATCTCAGAGATTCCGGAGAGAGGTGCTAGCATTGAGAGCGCATCATCAGCCCGGTGTCACCTGTACCGGTCCCACACATCAGGTGTCCAGTGAACCTCCACAGTCGAGTACGTCCTGTGCCTCCTCTCTGCACTCGCCCTGAGGTGTGTGTCTTCAGCCCGGTGCATCCAGCCAGGATGCATTGTGCCAGCTCTACGCTCCAGGCCTCCAGTGCGCCTCCAGAGTCTAGTACGTCCTGCTCCTCGCACTCGCCCTGAGGTGCGTGTCACCAGCCCGGTACCACCTGTGCCGGCACCACGCACCAGGCCTCCAGTGCGCCTCCACAGTCCAGTACGTACTGTGTCTCCTCCCCGCACTCGCCCTGAGGTGCGTGTCACCAGCCTGGTACCACCTGTGCCGGCACCACACACCAGGCCTCCAGTGCACCTCCACAGTCCAGTACGTCCTGTGTCTCCTCCCCGCACTTGCCCTGAGGTGTGTGTCTTCAGCCCAGTGCCACCTGTACCGGTCCCACGCACCAGGCCTCCAATGCGCCTCCAGAGTCCAGTACGTCCTGTTCCTGCTCCTCGCACTCGCCCTGAGGTGCGTGTCTTCAGCCCGGTACCACCAGTGCCTGCACCATTCACCAGGTATCAAGTGCGCCTCCACAGTCCAGAGCTTCCGGCGACAGTTCCCAGTCCAGAGCTTCCAGCGACGTTTCACAGTCCAGAACCTCCAATGACTGGCCACAGTCCGGAACTTCCAACGATGGGCCACAGTCCGGAACCTCCAACGACGGGCCACAGTCCGGAACCTCCAATGACGGGCCACAGTCCGGAACCTCCAACGACGATTCCCAGTCCGGAGCCTCCAACGACGATCCCCAGTCCGGAGCCTCCAGCGACGCTCCCCAGTCCAGAGCCTCCAGCGACGGTCCCCAGTCCGGAGCCTCCAGCGGCTGTCCCCAGCCCGGAGCCTCCAGCGGCGGTCCCCAGTCCGGGGTTTCCAGCGGCGGTCCCCAGTCCGGGGTCTCCATCGACGGTCCCCAGCCCGGGGTCTCCAGCGACGGTCCCCAGTCCGGGGTCTCCAGCGACGGTCCCCAGTCCGGGGTCTCCAGCGACGGACCCCAGTCCGGGGTCTCCATCGACGGTCCCCAGCCCGGGGTCTCCAGCGACGGTCCCCAGCCCGGGGTCTCCAGCGACGGTCCCCAGTCCGGGGTCTCCAGCGACGGTCCCCAGCCCGGGGTCTCCATCGACGGTCCCCAGCCCGGGGTCTCCATCGACGGTCCCCAGCCCGGGGTCTCCAGCGACGGTCCCCAGCCCGGGGTCTCCAGCGACGGTCCCCAGCCCGGGGTCTCCAGCGACGGTCCCCAGCCCGGGGTCTCCAGCGACGGTCTCCAGCGACGGTCCCCAGTCCGGGGTCTCCAGCGACAGTTCCCAGTCCGGGGTCTCCAGCGATGATCCACGGTCTGGTTCTACAAAGGCGGAGGGATCAGCATAAGGAGGGGGGTGCGTCCAGAACCGGAGCCACCACCGAGGGTTAGTTTGGTCAGTGTTCTTTCTTTAATAAAGAAGAATGTACGCATACCACTCTGCGCCTTGGTCCGATCCTTACGACCAACGTGACAAATACAACATTTGTAATGTCTTTATTCTTTTGGAACTTCTGCGAGTGTAATGTTTACTGTTCATTTTTATTGTTTATTTCACTTTCGTACATGATCTACTTCACTTGCTTTGCAATGTTAACATATGTTTCCCAAGCCAATCATGCCCCTTGAATTGAATTGAGTGAGTGAGAGAGAGACAGAGAGAGCAAGAGAGAGAGCAAGATAAATTGAGAGAGAGAGATCTCAGTCAAATCTTATTTTGTTGGATTACAGAGTTGTGTTACGATTACAGAGTTGTGTCGTGATTGTGATGGTTTGTTTGGTGCTTACAGGTCTGTCAAAGCTATGGCTGTAATAGTCAATCAGACCCTGTTTCTCCAGCCAGTAGAACTGGAGCCAGTTGTGGAAGCCAGATATCTTCCCACACTTAATCTCCCCTACACTAGCAAATATACACTTTATGAACACACACACTCCTACATACACACCACATACACACACACTACATACCCATACACACACAAGTACACACACAGACCTGCTCGAAACCGCTGGAGTCCATCTTGCCAGGGTAGCAGGAGTAGAGGTCGAACCACATCATCTTCAGGTCATGGAGGAACTTCTCCTCTGAGCCATAGCATCCTGGGGAGGAGGTCAGGTCACACTGGTTACTGATTCGGCATAGGTCCTCAGATCCTCAAAAGACTTTACAGCTGCACCATCGAGAGCACCCTGACTGGTTGCATCACTGCCTGGTATGGCAACTGCTCAGCCTCCGACCACAAGGCACTATAGAGGGTAGTGCGTACGGCCCAGTACTTCACTGGTGCCAAGCTTCCTGTCATCCAGGACCTCTATACCAGGCAGTGTCAGAGGAAAGCCCTAAAAATTGTCAAAGACTCCAGCCACCCTAGTCATAGACTGTTCTCTCTGCTACTGCACGGCAAGCGGCACCGGATCGCCAAGTCTAGGTCCAAGAGGCTTCTAAACAGCTTCTAACCCCAAGCCATAAGACTCCTGAACAGCTAATCAAAGGGCCTCCCAGACTAAGTAAGTAAGCATTTCACTGTAAGGTGCCAATGCCTGTTGTATTCGGCGCATGTGACAAATACAATTTGATTTGAATAATTAGGAACATTTTCTATCATTTTTCTTTGACTTTGGAAATGTAGAGTAGGTTGTGTACAACGGTAGCAAAATGCGAAGACTGTGCAAGGGGTGTGTAGACTTTCATTAGGCACTGTAAATACTCTTGGTGAAGGGCGAGCTCTCTGCCCAACTCAGTTTAACATGGTCTCCCTGAGGAAGGCGTCCTACTCAGCCAGCTGCTGGGGGGTAAAGTCCTCAGTGGTGCCTATGTTCCTCTTGTAGTTGTCCTGCAGGCCATGAAGGCAGCATATTTTTGTTTTTTTATTTAACTAAGCAAGTCGGATAAAAACACATTCTTATTCACAATTACAGCCTACCTGTAAATCAAATTCAAATACAATTTTATTGGTCACATACACATGGTGAGCAGATGTTAATGCGAGTGTAGCAAAATGCTTGTGCTTCTAGTTCCGACAGTGCAGTAATATCAACAAGTAATCAAACAAATCCCCAACAACTACCTAATACACACAAATCTAAAGGGGTGAATGAGATGCACTTGTACTGCTTTGATGCACTTATACTGCTTTGATGCACTTGTACTGCTTTGATACACTTGTACTGCTTTGATGCACTTGTACTGACCTCACCTTTTGGATGATAGCGGTATGAACAGGCGAACCAGGGTCTGTAGTGACGCCTCTAGCACAGCGATGCAGTGCCTTAGACCGCTGCGCCTCTCGGGAGGCCCTCTATCATATGGCGGCTTGGAGAACAGAGATGCCTCGTCCAGGAACTGGAACAGCCTGGATGGAAGACAACACAGTCAGGATATAGGTCAGAGAGAGAGAAAGACATAGAGCAAGGGGTAGAGAGAAGGGGGAGGTTGGACAGTGACAGAAAGAAGAGTGAAGATATTAGTGAGAGAAAAAAATAACATAAGAGACAGAGGAAGAATAGAATAAGAGAACAAAGGTCGTTCTGGGAGCAGGTCTGGGAGACTGGCACTCTGGCCTGGGAGTCAATGATCAGCTCTGACGCAGAGGGCTTGTTGGAGTCCAGAGCATACAGAGCTTTAGACAGAGATGGGATCAGTGATGTTACTGCCGGTATCTCTACCACCAGAGCCTAACAGACACAGAAAAGGAGCACTTTATTTTAGGGACTGCTACCCATAGAACCTAAAATAGCCTACCACCCATAGAACATACAGTATCAGAACCATGGGGAACAGTTTACATGAATAATCATTGTACTGTTGTAGCACAGAGAAGTAATGACATTGTTTTAACATTTCATAGGTCATTTCGATGTTGTTGTGAGGTCATTAACTCATTAACTCTAATTATAATGTACTACAGGACAAATACAGTACCAGGGTTGTAATCAATTTGGTGTAACAGTTTGAGTAACAATTAAGCCATTTCCACAGAGGGAGGTGTAGTCGCTGCAGCAGTTGTTGTGATCTCTTCACTTGGTGTTGCAGTGGCACTTGTTCTGAGAGTTGTATTTCTCCCCACGGCGGCCCTGGCAGGACAATCCTGGAGCGGGTGCTTAGAAGAGAAGTCATAATTAATATGTTTTAGCTTAAATTTACATTTTAACAATAATGTCTAAAAGTGGTGTGAACTGCTGAGTCCTGTGTTTCACATAAGGAGCCTATTGAAGATTGTTGTGATGTGCATGATTAGTGACAATTTACATTACACAACAATGACCTCTACTGGCCAAACACACATCCTGCTGTAAAAGACTGAGGGCACCCTGATTCAAACACTAGTGAACCATCCTGCCACTATGGCCCACAGAAAGGTGAATAGCTGACTGGTCTAATATTGAGCCGGTATGTTCATTTTGATTTTGTTCACAAAGGTTGTGTAGTAAGGACTCTTTCAGATATGATGCAGGAGTATCTGTATGGTCAACTGTGATAGACCTTGACCACTATGTGAATTTCACCAGTTGTGGATAATTGCCCGGGATGTAAAAAAGGCCAGCTCAAACTAATAACAGATTCAAATGAACTGTGCCTAGGTGTAGTAGACAGTGGGATATGTTTCAGGGACATGGTTTTGTTTTCATGCCTCCAGATCAGAATGCCACAGTACCCTCTCACCATTACAGAGGGCTACATAGTCATTGCAGCAGTTGTCATACTGGGAGCACTTCGAGTTGCAGTGGCACTTGTTCTGAGAGTTGTACTTCTCGTCACAACGGCCCTTGCAGGATGTGGAGCAAGATAGAGAAAAGGAACAAGAGAGAACAGTTTACACCCTGCTTTTGTTGACATGAAAGAACTATAATGTGCTCAGCTTTTGGCTATTTTGGTAGAGTTCATATACAATTTAACTAGGCTTAGAGCCAATAAAAAAAGGAATACTCTACAAACGGATGATAAACTAGTCTAACTAACTGACTAACAAGGTGAATTGCTTAGAATAGAGTTGGACACTTCCTATTAACTGCCTAATGTATTGATAATTCAATACATTAGGCAGATTTCTTTCAGACAGTTTTTACCATCATAAAAAAAACCTTTTAAGATCTAAATGAAAAATGTATTTAATTTGTTTTGGGTGTGTTAGGCAAAGGCCAGAGTGACAACCCACAAGACAGCAGACCCCCAGGGCCAGGACTGAGCAGCCCAGCAGCTAGGGATTTCCTTAATAGTGATCTCCCCTGACGTGGGCATGTTTTCAATACAGACTCCTTTATTCGTACTGAATTCCATAGAAGGCAACCAGACCTTATGAAAGTTGCTCAGTATACCCTTAATCTGGTAATAAATCAAATCTAGTGATACATACAGCTGAAGTCAGAAGTTTACATACACCTTAGCCAACTACATTTTAACTCAGTTTTTCACAATTCCTGACATTTAATCCTAGTAAAAATTCCCTGTCTTAGGTCAGTTAGGATCACAAATTTATTTTAAGAATGTGAAATGTCAGAAGAATAGTTGAGAGGTTGATTTATTTCAGCTTTTAATTCTTTCATCACATTCCCAGTGGGTCAGAAGTTTACATACACTCAATTAGTATTTGGTAGCATTGCCTTTAAATTGTTTAACTTGGGTCAAACATTTCCGGTAGCCTTCCACAAGCTTCCCACAATAAGTTGGGCTATTTTTGGGCCCATTCCCCCTGACAGAGCTGGTGTAACTGAGTCAGGTTTGTAGGCCTCCTTGCTCACACATGCTTTTTCAATTCTGCCGACAAATTTTCTATAGGATTGAGGTCGGGGCTTTGTGATGGCCACTCCAATACCTTGACTTTGTTGTTCTTAAGCCATTTTACCACAACTTTGGAAGTATGCTTGTGGTCATTGTCTATTTGGAAGACCCATTTGTGACCAAGCCTTAACTTCCTGACTGATGTCTTGAGATGTTGCTTCAATATAGCCACATACTTTTACTTTCTCATGATGCCATTTATTTTGTGAAGTGCACCAGTTCCTCCTGCAGCAATGCATCCCCACAACATGATGCTGCCCCCGTGTTTCACGGTTGGGATGGTGTTCTACGGCTTACAAGCCTCTGCCTTTTTCCTCCAAACATAACGACGGTCATTATGGCCAAACAGTTATATTTCTGTTTCATCAGACCAGAGGACCTTTCTCCAAAAAGTACAATCTTTGACCCCATGTGCAGTTGCAAACCGTAGTCTGGCTTTTTTTATGGCGGTTTTGGAGCAGTGGCTTCTTCCTTGCTGAGCGGCCTTTCAGGTTATGTCGATATAGGACTCGTTTTACTGTGGATATAGATATTTTTGTACCTGTTTCCTCCAGCATCTTTACAAGGGCATTTGCTGTTGATCTGGGATTGATTTGCACTTTTCACACCAAAGTACGTTTATCTCCAGGAGACAGAATATGTTTGGAAATTGATATCAAGCAAAGAGCCACTGAGTTTGAAGGTAGGCCTTGAAATACATCCACAGGTACACCTCCAATTGGCTCAAATTATGTTAATTAGCCTATCAGAAGCTTATAAAGCCATGACGTCATTTTCTGGAATTTTCCAAGCTGTTTAAAGGCACAGTCAACTTAGTGTATGTAAACTTCTGACCCACTGGGATTGTGATAGTGAAATAATCTGTCTGTAAACAATTGTTGGAAAAATTACGAGGTAGATGTCCTAACTGACTTGTCAAAACTGTAGTTTTTTTAACAAGACATTTGTGTAGTGGTTGAAAATGAGTTTTAATGACTCCAACCTAAATGTATGTTAACTACCAACTTCAACTGTAACTTAACATTGTGGGAGGATAACCAACCTTCCAGTTAATGGCTATACATTTCTGGTTACACAGTTTCTTCAGATGATGGTCTCCAGTATAAACATTTCCAAGAAAACAAAAACAGGGATGAGGGAGAATCAGTAGACATGCTGAGATAAAAGAACATACAATTGTCAGAATTCAGCCAGCCTTCACAAGACCATAACGGCTGTTGGTGGAAGAAGGTGAGGACCAAGGTGCAGCGTGGTACGTGTTCATCTTTGTTTATTGACACGGAACACTATATACAAAAACAACAAAGGGAAATACCTGAAAGTTGAAGGGAAAGAAAGAAAGAAAGAAAGAAAGAAAGAAAGAAAGAAAGAAAGAAAGAAAGAAAGAAAGAAAGAAAGAAAGAAAGAAAGAAAGAAAGAAAGAAAGAAAGAAAGAAAGAAAGAAAGAAAAACACTAAACAGAAATCAACTACCCACAAAACCTATGTGGGAAAAAGCTACCTAAGTATGGTTCTCAATCAGTGACATGAATAGACAGCTGCCTCTGATTGAGAACCACACCCGCCAAACAACAAAGAAATACAAAACATAGAAAATGAACATAGAATGCCCACACTAGTTACACCCTGGCCTAACCAAAATAACCAAGAGTAAAAGCCTCTCTATGGCCAGGGCGTGACACATATGCAAATATGTCCCATTTGGTGTTTTACACCTCCAGCAGAGGAATGCCATTTCTGAGTGCATGATATTCAGTTTCACTGGAATAAAGTACATTCTATGAATGGTCTTAAACTGCAGTAATTGATGCCTGAGATGAAATGAACATGACTGGGCATTCAAACATATCCGTATCCATTCAGCATCAATACCAGGTCTTCCTCACATTTTTGTTTTACGTGTTTTGTGTCATAGGGAAAAGCTATCAACCCTTGATACAGTTTGGAAATCAACTTTGGAGGTTTGTCCAAGTGCCTTAAATAGCTGGCTTGTCCAGTGTTTGCTGCACAGAGAAAATAAAGTGTATCTGCAAAGATTCACCTCAGCTCCATCACAGACTGGTCTTCCCTGGCTGCCTGACCCTGCTGATACCCCTGTGGCCATCTGATCCTCCTAAGAGGAGGCATTATTCCTTGATCCCAGACCGTAGCTTTAAGCTAAAGCTGCTGTCCTGTAGCTACTGGAGGTCTACCCATCAATTCAATGATGTAACTTTTTTTTTGAATCATTCACTGATATTGTTAATATACTGCAAAATTCACATGAGCTCCATAGAATGGTCATCTCTGGCTGTCTGACCCTGCTGGGACTCCTATCACCATCTAATCCTGCTAAGGCCTGATGAGCAGTGTTGTGTACTGACTGTGCATATAGTCCTATGCTAAACGTAGCCAACGTCGCTGTCGTCGTTATTGCTGCTTCAAATTCAGTAGCCATACCTGCGAGATCAGGTTCGCGTGTGGTCTCAATTAAACAGAGTAGGCTATAGCCTATGGATGGGCAGAGAATCAGTTATCTTTCCAAGGAAATGTACTTCTTAAATAGTTTACTACACTGTATAGAAATAGTCCTAACATATTGATCACCCATATTTCTGCGTCTGAAAATATTCCCACTCCTAAAAGGTATGCTATAAAAATAGCTCTATAGAAAGTGTAAGTCTCTCCATCTCTGCTTTCTTCAAACTACTTCTAGCATATTGGCTGATATAGCCCTGTAATACAGATAGCCTAATATAAGGGCCATGTGAGAATCTCTGGTAATTTAAACTATTTCTTAAGTTATTTTTGCGCTTTTGACATTCCCTATATGGTGCAAAATTGCTGGCAAGTGAGCTGCATCACAAAAGCCTAAGGGACAAGTTCTTGCAGTAGCGGGTGGGAGTCATACAGCGGGTGGTCCAGTGAAAGTTGCGTCCCTGATTTTTATTTATTTGTATACATACATTCTACACCGAAGTGAAGCTCCTTCGAACTATTGTAGGCTCAGTGTGGTAGGCATTCCAGTACGTTAGATGGCGCTAAACAAACGTTTATAGCTACATTTCCTGGCTCAAGTTTGTCCATGTTCCTTTGCCTTACCCGGCTAGGTTCAATGACATTCCGGCTTTCATAAGGAGAAATATCGAGGTTTGAAAATATAAAAAGCTCCAAGAATGGCATTAACGTATGTTTTCAGATCAATCAGAACAGAGTTCTCAAAGGTAGGCAAGAAAAGGGTGCGCTGGCATCCAGCATTTTTTTTCTGGTTGTGCTTTCTGAAGCTGCTGTCAGCTGTTGATTTGAAGCTAGCTACCTTCCAGTACCTAGCCTAGCTAACCACGTATGGAACAAGAACGTTAAAGTATTCCAAATTCTGCAGCTAGCCTTTGAGTGTTGTTGGCAAAATCACAGTGAATTGAAATATCTTCCCAGGACCAGAGGTCACCATGGACATTTGATTTAATCTGTTAGCAATGATGATGGCTTCACTGAAATGTAACGTTCGATAATCTCATTTCTTGTCCACCCCAGGTCTGCACCGTTCATCATGCACAGTCTTTACACACAGGATTTCCAGTTCTTGCTGCAGAGAAAGCTCTCCTTATGAAACTACGCAAAAGTACTGGCTACACATTCATTAACTGCAAAAAAGCATTGGAGAAATGTGATAATGACATCACAAAGGTAAACATTGCTTCTTTCAGTACAGCTTTGTTTGCTGAGCAGGGCAGGGATGGATGTGTAAACAATAACAAATATGGTTTTAGTACTTTTCAATCTGGTGAGTTAGTGCTTGGTTGGGACAAAAGCCTGCCCTGCAGTGCTTGCACACAATCTAGGCCTCTTGGATCAGGATTGGGCAGCTGCTGACTTAAATGTAGTGTATATTTAGGATAATGTGTGTAATGTTTTTCTCCAACCAAGGCCGAGAGCTGGTTACATGAGCAGGCCCAGAAAGAAGGCTGGAGCAAGGCCAGCAAGCTGGAGGGGAGGAGGGCCAAAGAGGGGCTGATTGGTCTGTTTGTAGGAGACAAAGCTGCAGTCATGGTAGAGGTAAGCAGATCTCATTCACTCAATGAGATCCTATCACTCATCCTCCTTGATGCAGTCTGCATACAATATTCAAGTTGAATAATACCTGCTTTAACAGTCATCTTCATTTGCTTAGTTTGATCAAATGTAAAAATGATCAGAAGTATTTGTATCTCAATGTCCTCCACGTCTGTGTGTGTTGCAGGTGAACTGTGAGACAGACTTTGTTGCCCGTAATGAGAAGTTCCAACAGCTGGTGAAGGATGTGGCGTTCGCCACCATGGCTCACCACAGCAGTAAAAACCAGGGCCAAACTGGATATGTGAAGGTATGACACATTACCACACCATCCCCCACTCAGTAGCCACATCACCCTAGTATACATGTTGGAATACTTAAAACTGCATTTATCTTTGTTGGTTTCAGAGTCTCCTGGCAGCAGAGGACCTCTCGAAATTGAACTTGGGTGAAGGTGCTTCTCTGGCTGATCAGCTGGCCCTTACAATAGGTGAGTGAGTAATACAAATAGCATTTAATAATTTAGTAGACTCTTATCAATATTGAGATGCTCTCATTGAATTTGAGTTTTAATAACCTCTATCTGCAGCATTATTTGGAAATTGAAGACTACTCTGTTAGTGAAGTTGTAATTTCCTGTCCCGTCCCCTGTCAGGTCGTCTGGGTGAGAACATGTCAGTGAGGCGGGCGGTGACGGTTGGTATCCCTGCAGGCTGGCATATCGGCTCCTACATCCACGGTGGCGTGGCGGGTCAGTCTGATATGGCCATGGGGCGATACGGCGCCCTCGTGGTGTTCCAGGGGGGCAAGGACGGGGCGCAGGACACCCTGGGGAGGAAGCTAGGGCAGCACGTAGTGGGAGAGTCCCCCGTATCCCTGGGCAATATGGATGACCTGCCCTGTGGGGATGCGGAGACACGCCTGCTGCCCCAATCCTTCCTCCCTGACCCTAGTAGGACAGTGGCACAGTACCTGACGGAGCAGGGGGCACGAGTTCTGGACTTTGTCCGCTTTCAGTGTGGGGAGGTTGGCAGTGATGGGGCACATTGAAGGGTAGAGGAGAGCATCTCAGAGACCTTACAGGTCATGTTTTATCTGCCTTTTATTTGTTTCTAAATTAGGCCAAAGTGCAGATGGTTATTTGATGTCATGCAAATGCATTCAACCAATTTCAATGTCTCAAGTTTTCATGCCTTATGTGATAAGCTTAATATGTGTACCAAAATGACATATGCTGTAGGATAAATGAACTGAATCACCCCAACAATAAAGATATTTTAAACTGTAGATTACCATGTCTTCTGTACATTTATATCTCACTAATTTGTCATATGGTAACTCTAGCTACAGTTTATATATTCGTACCACACGATGGCGCACTTGTTCAATCATACAAATGGTTAATATGACTCGTATGATCGTCCACATGAAAGCTTCAATGGAATTGGCTAACAAATTCTGTTTTTCCACCACCACAGCATACATACACCAATATTTATTTACTCGCTTTTAAAGAACAGTCAGGATTCCAATAAACTCACGTTTGGACAGTTTTGTTGCACGTATTTTGCAGAATTACGGTAAATAATCCGAAAAGGCAACGCCTGCCAGATGTGATTGGTTTGTACAGTGCATGAATTAAGGATGACGTCATGAGCATAGTTTTCTTAACGTTCGCGTCTATCGGTCTACATTCCCCTGACCTCCGCCCGTTGACAGGATTCGAATCAAGCCCAGAAATGGTAAATGCCTTTGCTTTGTTTTAAAGATTTTTTTTGTATATGATGTGCAGTGTAGACTGGTAGGCTAGCAAAATGTCGTTTTAAATTCGTGTAGACAAAGCCTGTTAGCTGGCTAATCCACCTAAAACGTTTCACTGCTGGATTATCATACCGTGGCTGGCCAATGTTAGCTGGTTAATGTAGTTATCTAGCTAGCTACTTGTTCTCTTCATCTTCGATAATCATATTAATTTGTTTTTCCCTTTTCATTCTTGCCGTACCTTTTTAACCAGTCTGACTTCTCAGAAGACCAGATCATTGGTGAGTTTCAATCAGCTTTGTGACAGTAACGTTATTTGAAGGCTAACTAGCTACTGTAAAATGTTAGCTAGTTGCTAGTCTATCCCCTTGCTTCATCTGTGCCATTCATTGTGGAATAGCTCTACTTCTTTCCTGTCCCCTTTGTTGTGAGAAGCAGTTTCCCTGCTGACAAGTTGATATAAACTGGAGTTTATGGTGAGTTTTTTTTTTTTTTTGAACGGACCAGGTTTTGTTTTTTCTAACCATTTTGGGAAGACCTTGCATTATTAGAGGCGTTGTCGTCTGTCATGCACACATCAACGAATGGTGATATACAATTACAAAAATATTGATTCACGGTTGTCTATTGGCGCAGTCATCCCCTCCTTTTGATCCCCACATAGCGGTTTGATTGAATGGTCTTTCATCAAATTAATGTTTTGTGTTGAATGTTACTGACCAACTAATTTTGCACTAAGTTCTGTGCCTGGTATTTTCATGCATGCAGAACAAAGTAAAGGGACACGTCAACATTATGGCATTATTGCTAGTCATTATACGACCTGAGTGTTCAAAAGCCAGGCTACTTTGATGAAAGAGTTGCCGTTTAGTAATTCCATTTTAGTGGGGTTTTTTTTGCCAACACCAATTTTGGTATTATTTATCTGTTCCGTTTATTGTTGTGTGATGTCTAGTTCGGCTACCTAGCTACGTGGTTAATTTAGTAGAGGAACCGGAAGTTCTCAATTCTGGAACGTGAATTCATTCGTTCCCGATGCCAGAACTGTATCAAATGTCTAGATATATTAGTGAAAATCAGGCCTCTATATTGTAATTTGTTCCCAGTCCTTCACTGGTGTTGACTCGTATACATTGTGTAAACAAAAGGAAATGACTAAACCACTTATTAACGAGTTGTACGCCTCGAAGGCGTGGCCGAATTAAACCTCAGACATGCTGTTCTTTGAAATTAAGTTGGCGAAGCAAAATGTAACCATTTAGCAAGAATATATGTAGCGACATAGTGTTACTGTAGGCGACTCATCGATTGCCTGTGCTTTTTTCTTTTACTCAATCAATGGCATTTTTAGGAGTTTAGTTTCGCAGTTGCTAGATTTCCTTTGCGGTCGTTTGGTTGATAGATTACACCACCAGCGCTTGCTGTCAATGCCATATATGGGTAAATGAGTGGCTGCTGTGTAGTTCCAGACGGGCCATCTCGGGATGCGCAGCATACCAGCGATGGAAGGCAAGCACATTAACAATGCCCCTGGGAAATGACCCTTATGTCAGAAACCATTCCAATAGAGGCCACCGAATTTACTGTAGATTACACATAATCAAAGAAACAACAAAAAAAAAATCTTTGGATTCTCTTTCTTGACCATTTTTATGGGTGGGGGGTAAACCAAAACACATACACACACAATCCAGCTCTGCTTTTTTTGTGCTTTTTTTTACGCCTTTCCTCTCCCCATCTGTCAGAGTTCAAGGAGGCCTTCCTGCTGTTTGACAGGACGGGCGATGGGAAGATCAGCTACAGCCAGTGTGGTGATGTCATGCGGGCCCTCGGCCAGAACCCCGTCAACGCTGAGGTCCTCAAGGTCCTGGGCAACCCCAAGTCAGAAGGTCAGCCCTACTTCTAGATGCTTACTGAACATGGACCATTAGTATCTATTGGCTGGATCAAACTTATAAAAGTATTACACACATCAGTTAACATTAGTAAGATTTTATTCTGACATGGCATCGTCTTGTGTTCAGCTAGATTTAGGCCTATCCTCCAAAGCTTAGGGCTGGTGTGTTTTTAGGTCTGTTGCTGTTTGTAGTCAACCTCTTCACCAAACCAGTTTGACTAATTCATATCCGGTTAGGTGGAAGATGTCAATTAATGTGCTTAAGCATCCAAGGATAAAACTGACGAAACAGAATGTTCTTCTGGGTATGACATTCCCATCCTATGGAGTGTGAACTTATCCTTGTGTGTAATCTGCAATTGTCAAGTACCACATATGTTCTGTGTTGTAGTCGCGCGTTGTGTGGGGTCCTATTTCTTACGTGTGCTAATTACACACAGAATAGATGCAGCTCATGTCAACAAGATCTGATAACGTAAAGATGATTATCAATTTATAGAGAAATGCAAGTTTACCACTACTTAGGAATTTATAAGGTTTGTGGATTTGTTTACAAAATTCAAAATCAAATCGAAATTTTATTGGTCACGTACACAGATTTGCAGGTGTTATAGCGTTCCGACAAACAAAGTTAGGCTACACATAGTGGGACTGAGTACAGTAGTTTGTCCTTTGGGGATCTAAGAAATTCTTATCAAAGCTCTCCTTTTTTTAATAAATACATTCCAAGCCATTATTTTTACTCTCAGTATGTGGGCCTAGATCTTTCATATAAGTTATTATCTCTGTTTATAGCAAAGTAATAGTAGTTTCTATTAATAGTATCTAGTAATAGTTTTTTTTTTCCACTCCCCAGAAATGAACCACAAAATGCTGGACTTTGAGCAGTTCCTGCCCATGCTACAGGCCATCGCTAAAAACAAGGACCAGGGCTCCTTTGAGGACTTTGTGGAGGGTCTGCGTGTCTTTGACAAGGAGGGCAACGGCACAGTGATGGGCGCTGAGCTGCGCCACGTCCTCACAACACTTGGTAAGACCTCAGAACGGTCTTATATAGCTTTCATGAAGCATTTGTAAGTGCTGTCACTGGCTAGGTTTACATCTCCCCTTATGAAAAGATATAGAACTGCACCGTCTGTTTATTTCTCTTGTATTAGTGAATGGTTTATATTACACTATATAAGCCAACAGTTTTTATTTCTTGTACTTGAGAGCTCAACTTCAGCTTAAAGAGCAACTGCCCCTAAAAAACTAATTTCCCATTTAGAAACATCCTATGTGGCATTGATATGAGTCAGAAACATTTATTCTACTGTTAAAATTGATTAGAAATTGTAAATAGGATAACTTTGGTCATAGTCAGTTTTGTCCAAAACAGAGTTTGAGGTCGTGACTGCGTCACAACGTAAATACAGGTTGCGTTTGTTTCAATCCTGCCCACAGCTGGCAGCACACAAGTAATCCTCAATTTGGAGTGCAGCTGCATTGGACCCAATCATAATGCCTGTGGTAAATTTGGATTAACTTTGGATATCCCTTTGGGATAAGATCTGTAAATTACACAATGTACAATATGTTAAAATTACAATAGTGCCAAATTTCAATGACTTAACTTCAAACAACTATAAATTGTAGAAATTAATATACAAATATTGCAAGCATTTAATGAGAACCTAAAAGGTGTGCAACATGAAAATAGTCTAATTTATATTGTGTCGTGTATTGATGGTCCCTAACTAGCCCCGGAGATAGGCTTTCCAAATTCAAACTAATTTTGCCGCAGTTGCACACCAGCTAGCTGAAGCTAATTGGTGAAATAATTTGGCCAACTCTTCCCACCTGCAAACACACGAGACACACATCAAACCCGCACCCTGAAACCAGCTCCTGTTTGAATTCAGTCATAACATTTCTTAATGAACCAAATTTTAAAACGAGGCCAAATCAGGGAGTGCATTCTTCGTTTAACACTCCAGATAAACCATTGACATTCAGCTCTTGATGGTTTTACCTGAAGAATTGAATTTGGATCAAGCGAAACGTTTGATCCACACAGTCCTGATAGGTGTGGTTGATAAGGAGAAGAGGTAAACTGACTGTTGTACCAAAGGTCTTCATTGTCACTAATCAGTAATCACCTCTTAAACTAGTGACTCAATGCCCTACTGTATCCATATTGATACACTTGATTTGCATCCTGGATATCTTTCTTGTCAGTAAGGTGATTGGGCAACACAAATGACAAGATGTGGCTTTGTTGAGTCTCCCTGGTTAACTGTGTCAGTGTGCCTCTGGGCATGTCTGCTTGGTAGTGTAGGGATTGACATTTAAGGGTTGCAAGTGAACTTGGCAGCCATTAAAGTTAAACCTGCGCCGAGGTTGCCTCATTGGGCAGGTGAAAAAGTGAAAACAACCGAACTGCAAATAATTCCTGTAGCCTAAAACTAATCTTACTGGTTCCTCCACACTTTTTTAGTGAAATAGACTATTTATGGATGTTGGGTAAGTTGAGCCTGCTCTGAGTTATAATTATTATTATTTGATTTTTTTTGTCTGATATCAACCCAAATACAAATAATGCCAGTCTTGAGCATTCTGATTTCTCTCCTATGTGTAGGTAAAAGGCAGGCAATAAATGGCACTTCTGTGTGTAAATAGTTAATTTGCCTGAAAATGTAAGTAATCATAATCGTAAGGGGGAGACCCAAAAATACTCCTGACTTGTCTTTCAGACTTTGTCAATCCGTCTAGTGGCTTTTACCTTTGTAGAATGAAAGGAAAGATGGGATTCCCTTGCTCTACACTGTCTTTGTCTATTTACCTGTTATGAGAATGTAAAAGAGCATTTCATTTGTTGCAGGTGAGAAAATGACAGAAGAGGAGGTGGAGACTCTGTTAGCAGGACACGAAGATGCCAACGGCTGCATCAACTACGAAGGTAAAGCAGAGTGGTGAACTGGATGGATATGATGGCTGTAAAGAGAGAACACTGAACCTCATCCTGTACTGTAGAATATATTACAATGCTTGAGGAATTACCTTTTCCCATAGTGTTTGAATAATAAGACATGAATTGTAACAAAATCCAATAACGAAATACAATTGACTTGAATGGGATGTACTTGTGTTTTGTGCCACGTAACCACAAAGCCCTATGATTATTAAGAAGGAGTAGGCGTAGGACTGGCTGGAGTTTGTATTATTGGATTTCAGGTGTGTGTCCCCCTTGTGTTGTCCCTTCACTGACCTCCCTGTTCCTCTCCCACAGTCTTTGTCCGCCACATCATGTCCGGCTGAGCGGCGAGTACGAGCAGACCCCCTAAAGCCCCCCCTCTCTGTTGTCTCCTACCCCAGCAGTGGGCTCTCACCTGCTCTGGGAGACTTGTGTGTAGGGGGAGGAGGGGGCCCTCTTGTCAGCCCATCACTGCACAGAATGCTCCTACTCCTAGCTACTGATACCGTACATATAGCCAGTAGTTTACTAACAGTTTTCCTCTTTAATGTTTTAAAGTGATACTTGGTTGGGGTTGTGTGGGGGGACCGGGTGCTCCTAGTCTATCTAACACACTTGTTTAATAAGTGGCAGGCTGTTGTAGAGATGCAGAGTAAAAGCTATGATACTAATAGAGTAGGATATTGCTCTGTGCCATGATGGTGTTGTCAGAGGCTGCTGGGTTCCTGTGATGGAGTCAGTGGTTTGAATTTATGGTTTGATCTCTGTTCTCTTTAACTTTCTATCTTGCAGGGCCCTTCTCCTGCCCAGCTCCCTCGCCTCTCTCCCCCTCCCCTGGCTGTTGCCTGCATGTAGCGCCTCTGCATGTGTCTAGGTGGCTCCTCTAAATTACCCCCATGGACACTGACTCTCCAACTGGAAGAGGGCAGGACACTGACTGGGGGGTCTGTTAGCTAGACTAGATGGGTGACAGTTCAACTCCGAATGTCGGGGAGAGAGGGGTTTGGATAAAGTGGTGTGCAATAATAAGGATTTCTTAATGGTTGAATTATCGTCCTCTACTATAATGATTTCCAACTATTGCAGTGAGTAGCTCCATTTCCTTGGCTGGTGACTTCTGTTCCCTTGTACTGAAGGAAGCTGCTGCTGGTACTGTAAGCGTGCTAGAACCTTGATTTATTTTTTCCCCTGCCTTTCTGCCAGATCCATCGCTCCTCCTCCTTCCTCACAGCTGTCCTTGTTCTCCTCTGTTAGAACAGCCCAAATAAGGAAGGGGGTTGCTAATCCTAACACATTCCAGGTCCTGAGGCCTGGCTGAGCAAATCCTTTGCTGTTCTGGCTCGCTAGGAGATTGTTTCTCTGTGTCCCTCCCTCTACAGTTCCCCCTCCCTCGCTCCTGCCTCTAATGCTCAACCTTTTAATGCTGATTCTCTCTTCTGTCTGACTGACACATGGAGTCTCTGTGGATCAGATTCAGGCTTCAGCATCCAGCTGAGAGCAGTGCTCATGTTGGGGAGGACTTACAGTGCATTCGGAAAGTATTCAGACGCCTTGACTTTTTCCACATTTTGTTACATTTACAGCCTTATTTTGTTTCCTCCTCAATCTACACACTAGCCCATAATGACAAAGCAAAAACAGGTTTTTATATTTTTTTTTGCAGATTTAGAAAATAAAAAAACGAATCACATTTACATATGTTTTCAGTACTTTGTTGAAGTTCCTTTGGCAGTAATTACAGCCTTGAGTCTTCTTGGGTATGACGCTACAAGCTTGGCACACCTGGAGAGTTGGTTGTCCTTCTGGAAGGTTCTCTCATTTCCACAAAGGAACTCTGGAGCTCTGTCAGAGTGACCATTGGGTTCTTGGTCACCTCCCTGACCAAGGCCCTTCTCCCCCAATTGCTCAGTTTGGCCAGGCAGCCAGCTCTAGGAAGAGTCTTGGTGGCTTCAAACTTCTTCCATTTAAGAATGGAGGCCACTGTGTTCTTGGAGACCTTCAATGCTGCATAAATGTTTTGGTTCCTTTCTCCAGATCTGTTGTGACACAATCCTGTCTTTGAGCTTTACGGACAACTCCTTTGACCTCATGGCTTAGTTTTTGCGCTGACGTGCACTGTCAACTGTGGGACCATAGACAAGTGTGTGCCTTTCTAAATCATGTCATCAATTGAATTTACCACAGGTGGACTCCAATCATGTTATAGAAACATCTCAAGGATGATCAATGAAAACAGGATACACCTGAGCTCAATTTTGAATCTCATAGCGAAGGGTCTGAATACTTATGTGAAGTATATTTGTATTTTTTTAAATACATGTGTTAATATTTCTTAACTTGTTTTCACTTTGTCATTTATAGGGTATTGTGTGTAGATTGATGAGGGGGAAAAGCATTTAATCAATTTTAGAAATAGGCTGTAATGTAACAAAATGTGCAAAAAGGGAAGGGGTCTGAATCATTTTCGAATGCACTGTACCTCTCCGTTGATTCATTGTAATTTCTCCTTGTGATTTTTAAATATATAGGTGTCTGTAGACTGTGACATCCTTTGAGTGTGCTTTGAAAATGACAGCTTGGTGGGATAATGCTTACGAAGGCTTTTGGTCAAATGTCTTTGCATGTAATAGCCCCTCCATAAATGATTCTCGGAAACCCAAGCCATTTCATATTGAACCATTCAGTAATGAGTCACAGTATGAAGTCATAAGGAAAATAAGGCCCTGAATCTTCATGGTGAGTCTGGGGCTATTTGGGAGAGATGGGAGGCTATAGCACTGCTGGCAGATGCTGGAGGTGGGGTTTGCTCTAAGGCTCTTCTCAGACACTGATGACCAAGCATGCTGCTGATGTTCTTTTTTCTGCTCTCCCTCAGAACTCGTCCGGATGGTGATGAGTGGTTGAAGATTAAGAACACATCCGGATCATTTTATTCCCAAATGTTTTTTTTTCTTCTATTATATACGCAACGTCTGTCTCACCCCCAGCCACTGTGTCATTCCCCACCCAACTCTTGTTAGCCCTGGTTTTGTCATATTTTTTGTATTTTCTTTCAGAAGTGCCTTTTCTGTGTCTGAGTTGAAGAGCCCCTTTTCATTTCACTTCAAAATATCATCCAACCACGGAGGCGCATGCTATCATGCCTGGCTCGTGGACAGAATCGGCAATAACATTCCCTTGATTATTCCATACATTCCCATCACCCACCCTGTCACTCAACCCTTGTCAGCCCCACCACCAAATAGCTGTTTTTTTATACGGAGGAGATGCATGTTCATTGGCTGAGACCATGCTGTAATGTGGGTTTTACCAGGCCAACCAACCAATCATGAAATTACAGATTTACTGTCATGTATATGTTATAACGAACGGTATTTAATAAAGATCCCCAATTTCTGAGTACTGTATTTTTTTCTTTTTAATAAAATGATGGCGAAGCAACATTCTTAATTTAGTTTAAGAGTCAGTGGAATTCTAATAAAGCAGTGCAGTAATATACAAATGGATACATCATGTACTGGACCATTTTGGCCTAGTGTCCAGGATGGGCCGCATACCTAGCTATTCTGGCTACACATCTGGGATGGCTAAAGAGGAGTTTGAGTTGACACCATGTAATGCAATCTAGGAAGTGGTATTCAAGTAGCAGAGTTTAACCGTTGGATAATTTAAGTGAACAAACTTCTCTGATAGCTTTCTCTCAAATGTATAGGGCCTTTATTCTTTTATTGTAAGGCCTACTCAACTTTGTCATAGTATCTTTTTTGCAGTAGTCCTTTATGGTAAGATGGGTATGTTCTATTGCAGTGGCCCTGTATAGTTCTCTATGATGTAGTTCCAGTACTTACACCAGCCCTTGTATGGTAATGCAGATATGAGTCTATTTGCTCTGAGGCAGTAGGCCCTGTACGGTAATGCAGGTATGCGTCTATTTGCTCTGAGGCAGTAGGCCCTGTACGGTAATGCAGGTATGCGTCTATTTGCTCTGAGGCAGTAGGCCCTGTATGGTAATGCAGGTATGCGTCTATTTGCTCTGAGGCAGTAGGCCCTGTACGGTAATGCAGGTATGCGTCTATTTGCTCTGAGGCAGTAGGCCCTGTACGGTAATGCAGGTATGCGTCTATTTGCTCTGAGGCAGTAGGCCCTGTACGGTAATGCAGGTATGCGTCTATTTGCTCTGAGGCAGTAGGCCCTGTACGGTAATGCAGGTATGCGTCTATTTGCTCTGAGGCAGTAGGCCCTGTACGGTAATGCAGGTATGCGTCTATTTGCTCTGAGGCAGTAGGCCCTGTATGGTAAGGTGAGATATTTTCCCGCTGGATTGTTGGTGGTCTCTGCAGTATCTGTTTAGTACTAGGTGATAGTTCAGTGGAAAATTAGAAACGTTCAGGATGCAGCAGTCTCATGCATAGAGGGGGGAGGGGGGGCTGTAAGTAAGACAACACACACAGCCTGCCCTCTTGTGGTGCCTGCAGTGCAGACACTGACTTTAGGATTATTTCTATATGGGCCTAATGTCACATGAAAAAAGTGAAAGATCCTCAGTGTATTCCTTTATATAAAAGTTGTGTAAAGAAATAGACGAGTAATAGTTCTCTCAAATGTAGGGGTCAAAATGATTGAAATCCCTTTTTTCAATACCTTACCGTGTGAGGATAATGACACTGAGCCTTTTCCTAAAATCTTTTATGAGATTGGAGAACACACTGGGAGAGATATTTAGACCTTCTCAGTCGCTGGACTTGAACCCCATTGAAAACCTGTGGTTTGAATTGAAGAGGGCAGTCCATAAGCACAGACGAAGGATATCAAGGATCTGGAAAGATTCTGTATAGAGGAATGGTCTAAGATCTATCCCAATGTGTTTTCCCAATCTCAAACATTTTTTTTTTTAAAGGCACAGTGCTGTTATCCTTGTAAGGTGATGTATTGAAAGCAGGTGACAATAATTTTGACCCCTGACTTTAAAAAAAATATATATTACTTGTTAAAGGTCCAATGCAGCGGTTTCTAACTCGATATCAAATCATTTATGGGTAACAATAAAGTACCTTACTGTGATTGTTTTCAATTAAATGGTCAAAAGGAAACCAATAGCTTCTTAGCTAAGAGCAATTTCTCAAGCAAGAATTTTGCAAGTGTAACAGATGTAGTAGTAACTCTTGCGTTATGTATTTAAAGAAAGGACTGGCCAGCCAGCGATCCCAGTTGATGGTGTTTATTCTGACGATAAGACACGTAGAAACACAGATGTACAGGACAACAGTATGTTGATGGCAGTATATTTGTGATTCGTCGCTTGCATGTCAATATCAGACGGGGTACTTTGTAAACATAACAATGACAAAAATAGTACAAAATACAATAAATGTAAGTGTATGACGATAGACAAAAGGAAGCACATTAGATGTGCAGGACAACAGTATGTTGATGGTTGTAGATTCGTAATTCATCTGTTGGCATGGAAATAACTCAATTAGCAGGGAGCTAATGTGACCATTAGAATTAGAGCATGCTAGCTAACTCGCGCTTTTTTAGCAATTACGTACAAAAGCACATGCCAGAATGCCCCCATTATCTAACAGGTACCGTGCACATACACACCGAGTATACAAAATATTAGGAATACCTGCTCTTTCCATGACAGACTGACCAGGTGAATCCAGGTGAAAGCTATAATCCCTTATTGATGTCGCTTGTTAAATCCACTTCGATCAGTGTAGATGAAGGGGAGGAGACAGGTTAAACAAGGATTTTTAAATCGAGACAATTGAGATATGGATTGTGCATATGTGCCATTCAGAGGGTGAATGGGCAAGACAAAATATTTAAGTGTCTTTGAACAGGGTATGGTAGTAGGTGCCAGGTACACCGGTTTAAATGTTTCAAGAACTGCAATGCTGCAGGGTTTTTCACACAACAGTTTCCCATGTGTATCAATGATGGCCTACCACCAAAAAGACATCCAGACAACTTGACACAACTGTGAGAAGCATTGGAGTCAACATGGGCCAACATCCCTGTAGAACGCTTCCAACGAATTTAGGCTGTTTTGAGGGCAAGGGGGTGCAACTCAATAGGAAGGTGTTCCTAAAGTTTGGTATACTCAGTGTATATACATCAGGACATGTACAAAGTGAACTCGTACACATTGTACATTTGAAAATAGAATGCATTATTTCAGAACGTGAGCTCCTGCTTGCATGTTAATATCAGACTGGGAAGAATTGATATTCATGATCTATCTCCCCCTATCTGCAAGCGTTACGAATGGCATAACATTTTATTGATATGTAAATTCAACCAACCAATAAGAATACATAAACATCGAAAACATAGTTCTGCAGTGGCAAGTGGAAACATAACCAACATTGTTACACTAGGACTGTCTGGGAGTGGTCTGAGCTGGGAGGGGAAAACTGAAAGCTAGCTGTTATTGGCAGAGAGGTTTGGAACTCTCTTTCTTATTGGTCTACAAACTAATTTACCACCTGGGGTTGTCACCAGGCAGTGCAAAACTCCATCCCACCAAAACAGGCTGAAATTTCAGGCGGTCTTTTCAAGCCACTCTTAGACTAAAAGCGCATTATCACCATTTCCACAGTTTTACAGTTTTTTTTTCCAACATCAATGTGGAAATATATATATATATATATATATATATAAATAAAACTTAGGAAAAATCAGTTTTGATTGCACAGGGCCTTTAAACAAAATCTCTTTCTTTGAGCAATTGTATTAGTATAAAATAATATAATTAAAAACAAATATATTGCAAACAATACAGCTCAGTATTTGAATTATTTCTTTTATACAGTCATTTTTGCTCACCTTTATCCAGGGTGTCAATAATTGCGATCCCCACAGTAGCAACAATGACCAAACTATACACGTCACGTCATCTTCATTTATTTGACTTCCCCCCCCCAAAATTAAGTAAAACCTTCGCATATATATATATATTTTAATTCAATACGAACGGCAGAGCAACTGTTGACACTCATTTGGCAAGAGTTTGACTGAGGAAAGGTTCATTTCTACTGTATAATCAATGCAATCATTGCTATCATTAGCAATCATGAAAAACAAACAGAAACAAGAAACTGAACATACACACGTATTTCATATCACGAAATCCACACAATGCAATAACAGAGACCAAAGCGGTCCATCCATGGTCACGACTGTAGTGAAGTTTCTAACACTGGCTATCTGGACACAAGTTGTATTATCAGAGTATATGTACGACACTGTCAGAGGAGAGGGTTTGTGTAATGTGTTGCTGTGTCATCATTTTCTACTTCTGTATGAGAACAATGAGCATCCCAATTCCTCAGCCTTTGTAACAATTCAAAAACAATGGCACAAGGGGGTTAGATGGAACTGAACTGAAGGAACAGTGGGGAAAACACACCCATGCTCACAGTCACACTGATTGAAAGGTCATGGAGGCCTATCAGGATCGCGCACATGACAATGAGGGAGGGGATTAGAGGTTACATAGATAATAAAATACAGCAATAAAATGCAAACAATAATTTCAAAGAAACAAAAATGGAAAACCTGACATTCAAATATTATAAAAATAGATAGGATACATAGAGAAGATATTGTTTACAGATATTAAAGGACAAAATTCTCCTCTGTAAGCTGAACTGACTTCTCAGATTCCTTGATTTAGAAAGTTATTTTGTAACATTAAAGCCACTTCCATCACATTCTAACAGCTTCATGCGAGTTGGACAGGTTATTGGAAAACACAAAACAAACTATAAAAATCAGTGGATTTCCAAATGTCCACATCCCACAAACTCATATGGAGAAAATTACAAACCTAAAAAAAATGAACAGAGTTGTGATGGTGATACCTGCTATCTTTGAAGTTGCCAATAAGGTTCTTCCGGAGCTATATCCAGTCATTGTTTTAGAGTATAATCTCTACAATGGTATGATTCACTGATACTGACTAGCCATACTGGACATACTGACAAACACCATCTTATTTGTGCAGTTACTGCTAGGCTTATGATTATGCTCTGCTCTGAGCATGTGCAACTGTTTCAGAAGTGCTTCAGATGTTAAACTTAAAAAACAAAGGGCTCTGTTCAATCTGTATTGCTGAAGTGTTACAGATTGTGCGATAGCAATGTAAAGGTAATTTCTGATTGAGCTGACATATGCAGTGTTTACTGTGAATGCGGTCTCCGCTAAAATTGCCTTTACATTTCAATCACACTGTAACGCTAAACTTTTGCTATATGGATTGAATTGAGCCCAAAATAGAGTTCAAATAAGGCCTTTTAGGACATTGTGTCCTAGAGGACACTGACTCTGGGGGTGTGGCCCTTCATCAATACTTCAAGTGGTTTCTAATGCTCAGTCATGGAGGGATTTTCTGTTCCAATTGGAATGAAACATTCGTAACAGAAAATCCAGTTTACAGTACATAGTCTTAATAACAAATGGCAGTAGGGCAAGATGAGACGGTTTCCACGTGGAATACATATCATTACAAAAGAGTAATACCATTCGTTCATCCTTTTTCATTTCCCTAACACATACTTTGTTTCAGTTTACGATACATCTAACCAACAGACCAACCCCAATGCTCTATAACAGCACATTCACACACATAGGGCAACAAGCAGCCAAACCAATGAAATAAGGTGACCTAGAACTGAGAATCTCATATTTGGAAACTATGACGTCGTAGTAAAAGTTCAAAACAAGAGAGCAGCTAAGTGCTTCAGGTCAATTGAGTTAGGGCTCTATTCAATCTGTATTGCTGAAGTGTTACAGATTGCGCAATAGCAATGTAAAGGTCATTTCCAGATTGAGCTGACATATGCAGTGTTTACTGTGATTGCAGTCTCCCCTAACATTGCCTTTACATTTAAATCACGCAGTAATGCTGAACTTCTGCAACGCCTATTGAATAGAGCCATTAATAATGCTTCATGTCTCTAGATATGGCCACCGGGGAAACATCTTTTCAAAGTGCAAATCTTTTTTTTCTCTTTTATAAATTCCTACCAGGGGTACCGTGGGTGAATAGGTAGGTAGGTACCTCTGGGAACATGGTAGGACATCTGACTACAGTAAACTATAACAGGAAACGAAAGCACCAAAGCACCACTGGTCAAAGGACTGCTCAGACAAGAGCCTTTTAGTTCTCTTCATATCCTCAGGTCAAGTGGTGTATTTACATGACCATACTCTCTTGGTTTAACCTTGGGCTCTGATGTGAAAGGTGAAAGTCATTAGGCAACTTATGTCTGAAAAAATGCCTGGGGGACTGTTAGTTTGAAAACCGATAAAGTTCTTCATTGGTATTTTCTTGTTTAGTTGAGGGGGATCTTTATATTCACTCTGGTAAGGTAAGGTAGACTTCAGTGAAATGTTTTTGTTTTGCTTTTCTTTCTCATGTAAATCGTTCAAAATGTTAAACATGATCAAAGTTTGTTATATGTCCTTCAGTTTGACTTCTTCATTTTTAGATTAAACAGGCAGGATTCATAGGTACAAAGTGGTCAATGTCATTCAGTTTGCCAGGACCCTTTCTCTCACTCTCTTCTTCCCTCTCTCTTTTCACTGTGGAGGGGGAACTGGGGCTGAGGAGTGGTGTGTATCCTCAGGTAGAGGGGCACTAGGCTCTGGGTTCAAGAAAAGAGAATAACACACACACACACACACACACACAGCAAAAACAATAAGTCACAGTAAAGTTCAAGTTGATTCCAGTGGCTCATGTGATTATTATTATTTCTTTTTAACCCCTTTTTCTCCCCAACTTTGTGGTATCCAAATGGTAGTTACAGTCTTGTCTCATCTCTGCAACTCCCATACAGACTCGGGAGAGGCGAAGGTCGAGAGCCGTGCGTCCTCCGAAACACGACCCCGCCAAGCAGCACTGCTTCTTGACACAATACTCGCCTAACACGGAAGCCAGCCGCACCAACGTGTCGGAGGAAACACTGTACACCTGGCGACCGTGTCAGGCGCGTTGCGCCCGGCCTACCACCGGAGTTTCTAAAGCGCGATGGGACAAGGACAACCTGGCCGGCCAAACCCTCCCCTAACCCGGACGACGCTGGGCCAATTGTGCGCCGCTTGATGGGTCTCCCGGTTGAGGCCGGCTGCGAAACAGCCTGGGATCGAAACAGGATGACGCAACTAGCACTGCGATGCTGTGCCTTAGACTGCTGCATCACTCAGTAGGCCCACGTGATTACTTTTGTACAGTATTAGCTAAATACTGAATTCACAGTTCGATAACACAAAGTGTGACTCACCGTGGAGTGTTGGGGTGGTGCTGGAGTGGGCCGTGGGGGGCTGGCCTGGCGGGCGGGGAGGTGAGGTGTGAGGACCACTGGGGGGCGGCTGGGCCTCAGCAGGCTGGGCAGAAGAAGGGATGGAGGTGGTAGGGGGTGCTGGGCTGGGAGCTGGCTGTGGTGCAGGGGTACTGAGGGTTGGCTGGGACTGGGTGGCTGAGGGGCCCTGGGGTGGGGGTGGGGGGCCAGTGGGGGCCGGGGCGGAGTGTGGGCCTCCAGTCTGGCTGTGCTGCTGGATCTGTTGGAAGTGCTGCTGACGCGCCCTCATCTCTGCATATTTCAGCTGCTCCATGTGGAACGACTGACGGTCTGCCAGCAGCTGCTGCCTCTGGTACTCCAACTACACACACACACTCACAAAGGGTAAGAACATGTATATGCACACTCCAACCAACAAAGCAAAACCAACAAATCTACTTAAACTACATCCCCCATAACCCTTCACTTCTCCTTGACTCACCGCCTCCCTCTCTCGGTCCATGATGGTCTCCAGCTCTTCAAAGTGTCTAAGTTTGATCTCCAGCTTCTTCATCTGAGTCTCCACCAGCAGAGCCACCAGAGACTTGATCTTCCTCTCCTCCACAGCAGCCAGGTGCTATGGAGAGAGAAACACCGAGAAGGATGGAGGGGGAGACAGAAATGGAGACAGGGGGGAGAGAAAATGTATAGGGGAGATCGAGAAAGAGAGAGAAGTATGGATGTGAGTCATCTTTTCATGAAATGGCACAGACATATTGAACAATCCCTGGTTGATAATCTGTATGAGAAACAGATAGGGTCAGATATGATTTAACCCTGGGGGTTGGCTAGGAGAGCTGATCTAGGATCAAGTGCATCCTAATGTAATCTGGAATGAATTGCAAAAATATCTGAAGCTGGAGACTGATATTTCCCTCACTAACTTTAAACATCAGCTATCTGAGCAGCTAACCAACCGATCACTGCAGCTGTACATAGCCCATCTGTAAATAGCCCACCCAATCTACCTACCTCATCCCCATATTGTTTTTATTTACTTTTCTGCTCTTTTGCAAACCAGTATTTCTACTTGCACATCATCATCTGCACATCTATCACTCTAAATTGTAATTACTTGCTACTATGGCCTATTTATTGCCTTACCTCCTCACGCCATTTGCACACTGTATATAGACTTTCTTTCTTCTATTGTATTATTGACTGTATGCTTGCTTATTCCATGTGTAACTCTGTGTTATTGTTTGTGTCGCACTGCTTTGCTTTATCTTGGCCAGGTCGCAGTTGTAAATGAGAACTTGTTCTCAACTAGCCTACCTGGTTAAATAAAGGTGAAAAAAATAATAATCTTATTCATTATGATCCCAAAGGCAAAACTGACCCTACAGATGTAGGATCTTAATTTCAGCCAGTTTGCTACAGCAGGAAGTGAATCCTGCAGCAACAAGAAATGTGATTATAATTAATGGACCTTTTTTGTAGGGGTTGATGCATTTTTCATTAGGGCAAATCAAGTCTGACATTTTAAAGTGGGAATTACAAACTTTAGAAACCTTTTTAAACCTTAAACACACTGCTGTGCAAGAAAATCCTCAGCAGCAAAATAGTGATCAAATTAAGATCCTACACCTGTAGATCAGCACTCCTACTCTGAGAAGTTTGATAAATACAGCCCCTCATCCTAGATCTGTGATTAGGGGGATCATGCTAAACACGGGTCAGAGGTCAGACCTTGGCTTTGACGGCAGCAGCAGCCAGGGCAGAGGCAGCAGCGGTAGCCAAGTTCCCCTCTCCCACATCCCGCTCCACCTTAGCCTTCCTCTCTCCCTCACTCTCTCCTTCTCTCTGGCTCTCCTCCGAGCCCTCCTTCCCTTCCTTATCCTTCTCTCCATCACCTAATGCAGAGAGGGAAACATAGAAGTCACGCATAATTAAGTGTCTGTAAAAAACAAGAGACAGAGTTGACTATTTTACAAAGTTTACAGAGATACATTCAAATTCAGTCACAGACATAAACATTACCCATCTCCGAGTCGGTCTTCTCAGCCTCTTGCTCTCCCTCTCCTTCTCCCTCTCTTCCTCTCTCCTCCTCCTTCTTCCCGTTTTCTCCTTGCTTCTCCCCCTCTTCCATGGCTCCCTCTTTGTTCTCCTGTTATCACCATGGAGACGGGGACAAGGACAATGGTCAACACTTGAGTATAAATCATCACAACCTAGACAATTCAGACCCAGACCGTAGCTGGTTTCAGAAGACTCGACCACATAAACACAAGGAAAGTAGAAGTCCTAAAGACACCATACCTTGGTCTCCCTCTTCTCTTCACTGGATTGGCTGTCACTTTTACTCTCCTCACTGCTCTCTTCTGGAGGCAGAGAAAAGACAGATGAGTTGTCAGCAAGCCTAGTGTCCTAAGTGCACCCCACCGGAAACTCATTTCTCTTCATTGACATACAATACATGGAAATATGACCAAAGACAACTATAGTTTTAGATAATAGTAGATGGAAGCTGCACCAGGTTTTTCTCCCTCCTCCAGGCTGGTGCCTGCGATGCCGCTGCCTTCCAGGCCGTAGAGGGGGTCCTGTCTGCCACTGGTCCGCGCCGCCTCTTCCACCCTCCTCACATGGGCCTCCACCAGTGCTGCTGGGACCTCCTCCTTCATACGGGAAAACTCCTCTGAGAGAGAGAGAGAGGGGGAGGGGGAAGGAAAGAGAGATAATGAACGGTGGTAAAAGAAGCAGGGAGATGGTTCTGAACCGTTGAAGGCTACACCAAATACACATGCCACCTCTAAAAAGTATCTCTTGAGAAAAAAAAAGACACTTCCTGGTAAATAAAGTTTAGCTAAACAGCTCTGACACAAATCAGGCCAGCCTGTACTCTGTGTGATCCAACGGTTATTTAGTGAGTTGACCTCTCACCCAGGGCAGATTTGGCGGCTGCGGAGGCCACGCGGGGGTCCACCACGGAGGCCAGGAAGGCCACGGTGCTCATGACGGGGTTGCCTGCCTGGCTGAAGGGGACGGGCTGGTAGGCCAGGGGGCCCAGGGAGGAGGACGTGTCCTCCAGGTATGGGTCCTCGATGGGCAGACGCAGGAAGTGCAGGATACACTCGTCCTGGGTACGTGAGCCCACGTGCTCCGACACCTTGTTCCAGTCATCCTTGTACATCTCTAGACCCTGAGAGGAGAGGGGAGAGGATATGATTGATATTAATAAGGATGTTATATTAAGCCCTAGGTTACATTTTCAGATAAGTTATTTGTGTGTTTTTGTTGTCGATCCTCTCAACACTGTTTCAAGGTTATTTGGATTTAATGGGCATTTCTATTGAATGGTAATACAGTGGATGAGACAGAGCTGTGCTGTTATTTACCTCTAGCAGCAGTAGTGTCTCCTGTTCGGTCCAGTCTCGCATGGCGCTGGCAGCAGTCTTACTCTGCAGACAGGAAGAAGTAGCATCCCCGTAACACATCTCACTACTCTTTACAGATAGCTACACAGTGCACTATGATCCTCATCAGTCCTGCAGTGTTGTGAGCCATACCTTAGGAGGCCCAGTCTTCTTGCTGTACATGTCTGTCCTCAGGCCAAAGTTCTGCAGGTCGGCTGGCTGCTTCTCCTTCACCTTGTCTGGGAAGGACAGAATCTGCTGGGCCGCCGGAGTCTGGTGGGGACAGAGAGAAGTAGAGTGAAGCTACAGTCAAATAGAGGCATCTAGAACCAAAATATAGAAACAACCTGTCTGTGTGTGTCTGTGTACCTGGGAGGCCTTGGGCTGCAGGGGCACCAGGCTGGAGGGGGTGTCAGCCAGGACGTGGAAGTGGGAGGTGGGCGGGGGGCCCATGGGGGTGGGACGGCTCTCTGAGTCCACCTGGTAGTTGATCAGACCCCACTGCTCCAGGAACGCATGCACCCTGAGGAAGAGGAAGAGGAGAGAGGGATAAATGGAGGCAGTAAATATTACTGCATGAAGTAGATGAAAAGACAATGCGACTGTGGTAAATGTCCTGTGTGCACTGAGTCCTCCCGACCTCATGATTGCGCACACGTCTCCGGCCAGGTTCCTACGACAGGCGGTAGAGGTAAGGTACTCCTGCGGGTTCAGCCTGTAAGTGTCTATCATGAAGTTCCTATAGGCCAGGTAACTGTGAAGAGAAAGAGAGAGACTCTCGTCATTGGTTATGCAGCTAAGTTACTCCAAACTCCAAAGCTGTTGGTCTCTGTATAACACAGAAGAGTGTACATGTGTATTAAGCTAGGCATGTGTAATAATAATAATAATAATAATAATCATAATAACATTATGTTAGCATGTGTTTACTCACATCTCAGGGGTTTTGGATTTGTTCTTGCCGTTGAAAAACTCTGGGAGGGCTCTACGCTCGATAGCATGGACACTGGAAAAGACAGAAAGAGGTCAAACATACATCATTGATCAAACTATCATCATTGATGGTCGGGAGAGACGCGTAGATGTGTAGCCTACCTGTTGTAGTCGAACCAGGCAGCATAGCTGGGGATAATGATGTGGTGGGTCTGCTCGGTCACGTTGTCCTCATGAAGGTCCGACCCTTTCACCGGCTCTCCCTTCACACTCGGAGAGCCCTCCTCCTCCTCCTTTCCTGCAGTTTCCATGGATTCATCCTCTTGCTCATCTGTTCAAGAGATAAAAGAGGAGAGAGTGAAAATACAGATCAGGGGACAGAAAGGATGGAGAAAGCTCAAATATTGTAAAAAGTGACCTCATCCTGCAGACAGTGTATATACACTGAGAACTTAAGTTGTTCAGGGAACTCACCCAGGTCTGTCATGGTACCTCCCTTTACTGGTGTTGACTCAGAGTCTTTCTTAGTGTTGGCTACACACACACACAGACAGAGAGAGGTATGGGGGGAGAAAGAGGGGTATGGGGGGAGAAAGAGAGAGAGAAAGAAAGAGGGGTATGGAGGGGAGAGAGAGAAAGAGAGTGAGAGAGAGAGAAGGGTGTGGGGCGAGAGAGAGAAAGAGAGGGGTATGGAGGGGAGAGAGAGAAAGAGAGAGAGAGAGAGAGAGAGAGAGAAGGGTGTGGGGGGAGAGAGTTGCATTTCCTGTGATACAACACTTCAGTTCAACCCCTGACTTTGTCACAATGATGATGAATACTAACATTTCAACCAATGTAAATATCAGGAGGACAAGCCAATTGGCTGAGTCTAAATCTTAGATATATATATATACACACACACACGTGTGTGAGCATGTGTACCTGTCTTAGGTAGGGTGACCTCCTCCACTGCAGGTACAGGTGATGGTTCATCCAGATCTTTAGTCAGATCCTCCGGCTCCTCCTCTCTCTGGCCTCGCTTAGACTTAGTGTACGGGGTGGTGGGCCTACACACACACACACAAAGTTAGTCATTATGTATATATCATTTTAAGGCTTATATTTCTTAGTCATTGTGTGTTTCAGCAATCTACAGATCTCCCAATGTATTACACAGTAGTAAACAAAGGGTAACACACACCCACACCCTTTCTTTGTGTTCTTCTTCTTGCTCTCCTGGGGTGGTGGGGTGGGCGAGGGGGAGGGCGAGCGCTTCCTCTTCTTGGCACTGCCGGGCTTCTTGTCACGACGCTCGTCCCCTGGGGTGGTGACCTCATCCGTTAGGGTCTTGGCTGAGATTCTCTTCCTCTTGGGGCCCCCCTCCCCCACCTCATAGTCCTCCTCATTCATCCACTCATTAAACTGGTCAAGGTCTAGGATCCACTTGGCATGGACCTGAAGACACAGTTTATATGGTGTTAATTTAATGTAGTAAAATGTTATATATTGGCTATAAAAAACACAAACAGAGAGGAGGGAGAAAGAGCAAGAGAAAATAGAAACTTAAAGAGAGGGGAAGAGAGAGGATGTGTTCGAAACCTGTCTTGCCTACCACTTACTAAAACAACATTCTGTGTACTCAATGTACTACATACTATTTAGAACGTACTGTTTAGTAAAAATGTATGCAGTAAGCAACAGATATCAACAGACAATGTGTCATCTAATGCGCAATTGCGTTGTGGTACAGCCCCGTCCCCTTATCTGACTATCAGCTCACACAGAAAGACACAGAAAGAGAAGAAGGAAGGATGTGTGTGCCGACCTTCCTGGGTTTCTCTGGGCTGGGCGCTTCTTCCACAGCAGCCTCCACCTCACTGGCTGAGATCCAGGTGTCATAGCTGAGCAGCAGGGGACAGAAGTCAGAGGTTAGACTAGACTAATGTTTCTAGTGCACCACATGTCAACACATGGTGCTACAACACAGGCTGAGAAAACGGTGTGAAGCTCAAATGGTAAAGGAGATGTGGGTATGGGATAGAGAAAATGGTAAAGGAGATGTGGGTATGGGATAGAGAAAATGGTAAAGGAGATGTGGGTATGGGATAGAGAAAATGGTAAAGGAGATGTGGGTATGGGATAGAGAAAATGGTAAAGGAGATGTGGGTATGGGATAGAGAAAATGGTAAAGGAGATGTGGGTATGGGATAGAGAAAATGGTAAAGGAGATGTGGGTATGTGATAGAGAAAATGGTAAAGGAGATGTGGGTATGGGATAAGGAAAATGGTAAAGGAGATGTGGGTATGGGATAGAGAAAATGGTAAAGGAGATGTGGGTATGGGATAGAGAAAATGGTCATGGAAATGGGATAGAGAAAATGGTAAAGGAGATGTGGGTATGGGATAGAGAAAATGGTAAAGGAGATGTGGGTATGGGATAGAGAAAATGGTAAAGGAGATGTGGGTATGGGATAGAGAAAATGGTAAAGGAGATGTGGGTATGGGATAGAGAAAATGGTCAAGGAGATGTGGGTATGGGATAGAGAAAATGGTAAAGGAGATGTGGGTATGGGATAGAGAAAATGGTAAAGGAGATGTGGGTATGGGATAGAGAAAATGGTAAAGGAGATGTGGGTATGGGATAGAGAAAATGGTCAAGGAGATGTGGGTATGGGATAGAGAAAATGGTCAAGGAGATGTGTGTATGTGATAGAGAAAATGGTAAAGGAGATGTGGGTATGGGATAGAGAAAATGGTAAAGGAGATGTGGGTATGTGATAGAGAAAATGGTAAAGGAGATGTGGGTATTGGATAGAGAAAATGACAGTGTACTTTCAATGCGTCTGCACCCCAAATTGTGACATTTAAGACACATGGTGCCATGCTGCCGGCAGAACACCACCCTGCATCCCACTGCTGGCTTGCTTTTGAAGCTAAGCAGGGTTGGTCCTGGATGGCAGACCAGATGCTGCTGGAAGTGGTGTTGGAGGACCAGTAGGGGTAACTCTTCTCTCTATTCTTAAGATCGAATCCCAATGCCCAAGGGCAGTGAAAGGGACACTGCCCTGTGTAGAGTGCTGTCTTTCGGATTGGATGGGATGTTTAATGGGTGTCCTGACTCTTTCTGGTCATTAAAGGTCTCATTATCGTATGAGTAGGAGTGTTAACCCTGGTGTCCTTGCAGAATTCCCAACCTGGCCCCATTTCCATCATGGCCACTTAATCATCTCCCTCATTCCTAGTTGGCATATATCACTCCTCACCATGCTAGCTCTTGTATGATGAGCGTTCTGGCACAAAATGGTTGCCATGCATCACCCAGGTGGGTGCTGAACATGAGGTGGATGAGGTGTGTTTCCCCCTTACTGTGTAAAGTGCTTTGAGTACCAATGTAGAAAGGCACTATATAAATCCAATCCATCATTATTATTATCATCATCATCATCCTGGGTTTCCATGGTGTTAGAGCACCCTGTTCTGCACAAGGCTTTATCCGAAGGTTGTGTTGACGTTGTCAGGCTGAGGCCCCAATATGGACAGTCCCTACCTGTCAGGATAGTATCCCCAGTGGAGCAGCACCTGCTTGTCTCTCTTCATTACCAGACGCACCCACTCCTCTGAACCAATGGGGTAGGGGAGAGGAAGAGAGAAAAATGTCTCTATGATCAATCCATTAGTCTAGTTAGCTAATAGACCAATTCACTTTCCAGGCATACATTCAGAACAAACATTCTGGCCACCAGATTATGTTTGATCCATAATGTTAGACTGACTCACCCTCCTCCAGACTGGCAGGGATGGGAACCACCACATGGGAGCTGGACGTCTTGTCTTCAGTCACTGAGCCCTGCAGCAGACAGCAAACACACTCTGCTTAACTGTGTTGTACTGTATTATATTATATTGTGCTGTATTGTATTGTGTTGTATTGTTTTGCATGAAGGTGTACTGTATTGTATTGTACTGCATTGTATTGTGCTTTATTGTTTTGTATGATGCTGTACTGTAATGTATTGTGCTGTATTGTTTTGCATGAAGCTGTACTGTATTGTATTGTACTGCATTGTATTGTGCTTTATTGTTTTGTATGATGCTGTACTGTAATGTATTGTGCTGTATTGTTTTGTACGAAGCTATACTGCATTGTATTGTACTGTATTGTGCTGTACTGTATTGTATTGTTTTGTATGAAACTGTACTGTATTGTATTGTGCTGTATTATAATGTATTGTATTGTTTTGTATGAAACTGTACTGTAATGTATTGTTTTGTATGAAGCTGTATTGTAATGTATTGTTTTGTATGAAGCTGTACTGTAATGTATTGTTTTGTATGAAGCTGTATTGTACTCTAATGTATTGTGCTGTACTGTAATGTATTGTGCTGTATTATAATGTATTGTGTTGTTTTGTATGAAGCTGTACTGTAATGTATTGTTTTGTATGAAGCTGTATTGTACTCTAATGTATTGTGCTGTACTGTAATGTATTGTGCTGTATTATAATGTATTGTGTTGTTTTGTATGAAGCTGTACTGTAATGCATTGTAATGTATTATTTTGTATGAAGCTGTACTTGCATTGTATTGTACTGTATTGTGCTGTATTGTATTGTATTGTATTGTATGAAGCTGTACTGTATGGTGTACAGTTTCATCATTAGGTCAGTGAAGACAAGCCTACCTGGTGCCTCTTGATGATGTCCTTCAGTTTCCCCAGTAGCTTGGCCTCAATGTCAGAGCTCAGGTAGATCACTGGTCGACTCAGACAGTTGTTCTGATGGACAGATGCAGAGAAAGAGAGTAAATTCAAAAAAGAGAGCGACACTGACAAAGAAAATAGTTTTCCAAAGAAGACAAGGGCAGACGGACCTGTACTAGAGATTTCTCGATAGTCATGAACATCTCCACATTGCGGTCCATCCGAGAAGGATTCTGAAAGTCAAACCTGCGCCTGCCATGAAGACAGACAGGAGTCAAAAATCTCACACAACCTCATAAAATATTTCAATAAAAATGCATCATTGTGAAAATGAAAACGTCTCAAGGATCAGTCTATTTGGTTTAATCTTAATCAGAACTTCTCAACCATACAACTTAGTGGGTTAAACTCATTTGAGGGGAGTGTAAGTGTAGTGAGCAAAACAAAATATGCAGGCTAGAATGAAACTCTTACCAGCCCTGATCGCTCTTGAACTTGTAGGCTGCAGCCAGAATGTGGCAGAGAGCCCCACCAGACTTAAAGTCCAGGAAACTCTTCATCTGAACAGAAAGACAGAGGATCAGATACACTATTAGAACAGTGGAATAGGGGAAGCACAAGAGCAAATTGTGTGTGTGTGTGTGTGTGTGTGTGTGTATGTGTGTGTGTGTGTGCCTGAGCACATGTGTGCGTGCAAGTTCTCTCACCGGCAACCTGGTGAGAGGTGGGTTGCTGACATGTCGTCCGAACACCTCCTCCTGAAACTGCAGCAGCTGGACCACCAGGCTGGACAGAGACTTGTTGGTGGGGGGCTCCGCCTGGATGTACTGAGGGACAAGAGAGAGAGAGGATTTACATGGAAATATCAGGATAAATATACATTGTAACTATGTTGACATGCACATCATCATTATTCTGGTATTATCCCATATATTCAAGTATGGTGTGAGTGAGTGGGTCTTAGATAGATCTTTGATAGTTGGAACTGTACAATTAACAAAAACAGAGGTAATTTGATGGTCAAAGAAATGATAGGTTCATCTATGTGAATCTTTGTATTCTTTCGGTCTGGCCCAGGTTGAAAATGGTGGGGTTGAGCGCTTGCTCTGAGACAATAGACATGGCTTTTTTGGCAACACTATAATGAGAAAATCCTTCTCACCATCTGGGGGTAAAAGGAGCCGGACCATGAAAACTCATGGCGCTTATATTGCCCTAAAAGACCATGGAGTGAAATGGGGTGAAAGAGAAAACTGAAGGCGCCGGTAAAAAAAAAAAAACAGTTTAACATCTGGATTTGTGCACTTGCGCTGGCAGGAGTAGGCATCTGCAATCCATGAAATTACCGTTAGCTAGCTAGCTAGCCAGCTAGCTAGGTTCCCTCCCCTCCCCGAACAGCAACCCCCAACACAGGCCATTTATTTCCCTCTACTAAATGGGTGTAGAAACATCCACTTAAAACATATCAAGTGTCCATGTCCATCACGCGGCACTTGCCAAGACGTTTCCTCAGCATCCTTTTGTTTCCGTCTCGTGAATGTGTGGATTAAACAACTGGACTATACTGCAACCCATCTCATCACACCCTCACTCGCCTGCCCACTCCTTCTACTGTTAAAATTGCCCTCTTTCATTTATGATCATATGAATGAATGTATTCATTACATGAACAAAATACAGCAGTACCTTTTTATAATTCTTGCCCAACCAAACGCGGACATTGTCGAACTGCGAGACTGTATCAGACGCTTCGAAATATTTTACGTTCGGGCCGCCGTCTTTCTTCCGCACCGCCATCTTTATCTGCAGAATGTCGACATCGACCGCCGCCCCGTGGTAGAAATATGACATTGCAGCCAATGGGCCCATTAATACCGCTGTAGTTACTGTAAATGTACTGCAAGCGGTGTTGTTGTATAAAGAAAATTCCGTTTAAAGGGCTTTCACCCAGCCAGCATATATATATATATATATATATATATTTACAGTACCAGTCAAAAGTTTGGACACATCTCCTCATTCAAGGGTTTTTCTTTATTTGTACTAGTTTCTACATTGTGAAGACATTAAAACTATGAAATAACACATATGGGAAAATGTAGTAACCAAAAAAGTGTTAGACAAATTAAAATAGATTTTAGATTTTTCAAAGTAGCCACCCTTTACCTTGATGACAACTTTGCACACTCTTGGCATTCTCTCAACCAGCTCGGAATACTTTTCCAACAATCTTGAAGGATTTCACACATTTGCTGAGCACTTGTTAGCTGCTTTTCCTTCACTCTGCAGTCCAACTCATCCCAAATCATCTCAATTGGGTTGAGGTCGGGTGATTGTGGAGGCTAGGTCATCTGATGCAGCACTCCATCACTCTCCTTGGTCAAATAGCCCTTACACAGCCTTGAGGTGTGTTTGGGTCATTGTCCTGTTGAAAAACAAATGATAGTCCCACTAAGCGCAAACCAGAAGGGATGGTGCATAGCTGCAGAATGCTGTGTAGCCATTCTGGTTAGTGTGCCTTGCATTCTAAATAAATCCCTCACAGTGTCACCAGCAAAGATCATCTGTTCACCTATTCTGCGTCTCAGAAAGACACGGCGGTTGGAACCAAAAATCTCAAATTTGGACTCATCAGACCAAAGGACAATTTCCAACGGTCTAATATCCTTTGCTTGTGTTTCTTGGCCCAAGCAAGTCTCTTCTTAGTATTGGTGTCCTTTAGTAGTGGTTTCTTTGCAGAAATTCGACCATGAAGTCCTAACTCACACAGTCTCCTCTGAACAGTTGATGTTGAGATGTGTCTGTTACTTGAACTCTGTGAAGCATTTATTTGGGCTGCAATCTGAGGCTGGTAAATCTAATGAACTTATCCTCTGCAGCAGAGGTAACGCTGGGTCTTCCTTTCCTGTGGGGGTCCTCATGAGAGCCAGTTTCATCATCGTGCTTGATGGTTTTTGCGACTGCACTTGAAGAAACTTTCAAAGTTCTTGACATGTTCCAGACTGAGTGATCGTCATGTCTCTCTAGGGGATCGGTGTCCCTCCTGCGAGACGGTTGAGCTAATGTAGGCTAATGTGATTAACATGAGGTTGTAAGTAACAAATACAATTCCCAGACATGTCTGATATGGGCAGAAAGCTTAAATTATTGTTAATCTAACTGCACTGTCCAATGTACAGTAGCTATTACAGTGAAAGAATGCCATGCTATGGTTTGAGGAGAGTGCACAATTATGAACTTTAAAATGTATTATTAATATACCAATTAGGCACATTTGGGCAGTCTTGATAGAACATTTTGAACAGATATGCAATGGTTCATTGGATCAGTCTAAAACTTTGCACATACACTGCTGCCATCTAGTGGCCAAAATCAAAATTGCGCCTGTGCTGGAATAATACGTTATTGCCCTTTTCTTGCATTTCAAAGATGGCAATATATATATATATATATATATATATATATATATATATATATATATATATATATATATATATATATATATATATATATATATATATATTTTACCAGATCTAATATTAATATACCAGATTATATTATCCTACATTAATTTCACATTTCCACAAACTTCAAAGTGTTTCCTTTCAAACGATATCAAGAATATGCATATCCTTGCTTCAGGTCCTGAGCTACAGGCAGTTGGATTTGGGTATGTCATTTTAGGCGAAAACTGAAAAAAAGGGTTGGATCCTTAAAAGGATAAAGTAATGATGGACTGTCGTTTCTTCTTGCTTATTTGAGCTGTTCGTACCATAATATAGACTTGGTCTTTTACCAAATAGGGCTATCTTCTGTATACCACCCGTACCTTGGCACAACACAACTGATTGGCTCAAACACATTTAAGAAGGAAAGAAATTCCACAAATTCATTTCTAACAAGGCACGCCTGTTAATTGAAATGCATTCCAGGTTGAGAGAGTGTGAGAGAATGCCAAGAGTGTGCAAAGCTGTCATCAAGGTGAAGGGTGGCTGGTGTGAAGATTCTCAAATATAAAATACATTTTGATTTGTTTAACACTTTTTTGGTTACTACATGATTCCATATGTGTTATTTCATAGTTTTGATGTCTTCACTATTATTCTACAATGTAGAAAATGGTACAAATTAAGAAAACCCCTGAAATGGGTAGGTTTGTCCAAACTTTTGACTGGTACTGTAGGTGCACAGGTCGAGAGACACATTGTGGTAATCAAGGTGACTGACAGTGACACGTTCAATACCGCCTTGCACACTCTTGCCTGCATCCAACTGATTTAGGGTGTAATCATTACTCCAACAGTTTCTATTGGACAAATTCAGGTATGTTTATCCCCATTTAAATCCGGTTGCTTCCCCCTAGAATCTATTGACGCATGGGTGTGTTAATCTAAGTAACATAATAAAAAAAAATCCCCATCAAAATCTGCCAGTTTAAGCTACAGATATCCCATGTTTTTTGCATGGGCTACGTCTCAATCTATAGCATCCGCCTATGGCGGCTTTCCACATCTGTAGTGGAAGGTGGCCGAGCTACAGCAGTGGTTGTCAGACCATGAGACATCCTGAAAATCTGTTTTCTCATGAAAACTGCTGTACGGTTTAGCTTACAAACTAATGTGATCCCTCTATGGAAAGATGAGACTCTCATGAACAAGACGGGACTCGTCTAAACTTAACGCATACAAATGAATGGAAGTATGGAGGTAGTTTTGCGATAACAAAAATTAGGGGTTAAATATGTGTACAAATATACAGTATATATTTCCTGAGCTTTCTTATATCTCCTAGATATTGGACAGACACTTAAAAAATGTATTCCTTATGATTTCATTTTTGACTGTCTTTTTTGCCATTTAGGCATGTGTTATTCAATGGGTTTCTATGGGATTTGGTAATAAATGCAAAATTCAAATATTTTTTTTACATATATTTTATGATAGCTAAAGGGGTCATAAAATTCTAAATCAAATAGCTAAATGATCTATGGTATGACCATCTTAAAACAATTCCAAGTGCCAGATTATAACCCAACACCACCTGTCAATGTCTTAGACTCTAAAGAATTAAGAAATGTTTTTCAACAGAATTGAATTACACCCCTGATCACATGCGAACACAGTTCATTTTCATAGCAGCCAGATACAAACAGAATGATCACTTTGCTCGTTGTATTGTCGCATTCTCGTGCTAGTCGGAACTAGGAAACTCAAATATGTCTGACTTGCTAACTGGTTGTAGTTATACACGTGATGCATTCAACGAGTTAGCAAGTCGGATATTTCAGAGTTTACTTGTTCCGACTAGCACTTGAACGCGGCATACAATTAATTCTCGCATTTATGCGCTCTCCTCTTACCCTTTCCCTTTGCTTGTGGACTTCAGTGCAAAACACATCAGCTGACTGTGACCAGGCTGTAAGGGGTGCGTAACCGTTGGCAGGGAAGTCAGACACAGGAGAGCAGAACTTGATAATAGCCGGAGCAGTTTAATAGCAAACCAACTGCATAAAAATAACAAGATATTTGGGTACAAAACCCCGTCGCGCACCAATCAACACGTGCACAAGCATTTACAATAAAGAATTCCACACAAAGACATAGGGGAACAGAGGGTTAAATACACAACAAATGATTATGGGGAATTGAAACCAGGTGTGAGGAAAAACAAGACAAAACACATGGAAAATTAAAAGTGGATCGATGAAGGCTAGAAGACCGGCGACGCCGAGCGCCGAGCGTCACCTGAACAAGACTTCGGCAGAAGTCGTAACACAGGCGAAAAAACTTCCCAAAGCCAAACCTTCATATCATAACTGCTAACCGCTACACACAGCCTACATTATTGTCACTATATTAGCTAACAATATAGTCAACATGGCTACTAGAAGTAACGCGTTAGTGAACGCGCTACAATTAGGCTGTACAGTTCAAAATGTGGAAAAAGTCAAGGGGTGTGAATACTTTCTGAAGACACTGTATGTACATATATTAGGGGTGAACTGACTAGGCAACAGAATAGATAATAGTCAGTAGCAGCAGCATATGTGGTGAATGTGAAAGTGTGTGTTTGTGTGTGTGTGTGTGGTGTCAGTATGCATGTGTGTGCGTGTTATGTGTGTGTGGCGTTTGTAGTGTGTGTGTGTGTGTGTGTGTGTGTGTGTGTGTGTGTGTGTGTGTATGTGTGAGTGGTTCCAGACTCGGTGCACTGGTACCACTTGCTGTGCGGTAGCAGAGAGAATAGTCTATGTCTAGGGTTGCTGGAGACTTTGAACATTTTTGGGCCTCCTTCTGACACCGCCTGGTATAGAGGTCCAGGATGGCAGGGAGCTCGGTCCCAGTGATGTACTGGGCCATGCTCACCACCCTCTGTAGCGCCTTGCGGTCAGGTGCCTTGCAGTTGCCGTACCAAGCAGGGATGCAGCCAGTCAAGATGCTCTTAATGGTGCAGTTGTATGTGTGGATCTGAGGACCTATGCCAAATCATTTCCGCCTCTGGAGGGGGAAGAGGTGCTCACTGTCGTGTCCTCTTCACAACTGTGTGGGTGGGTGTGGACCTTAGTGATGTGGACACCGAGGAACTTGACGCACTCATTCCGCTCCACTGTAACCCTGTCACTGTGGATAAGTGCGTGCTCACCCCTCCATTTCCTGTAGTCCACGATCAGCTCCTTCATCTTGCTGACCCTGGGGGAGAGGTTGTTGTCCTGGCACCACACTGCCAGGTCTCTGATCTCCTCCCTGTCAGCTGTCTCATCATCAGTCATGGGTGAGCAGGGAGTATAGGAGGTGACTAAGCACACACCCCTGAGAGGCCCCCGTGTTGATGGTCAATGTGGCGGATGTGTTGTTAGCTACCTCACTGCCTGGGGGCGGCCCATCAAGAAGTCCAGTATCCAGTTGTAGAAAGAGGTGTTCAGACCCAGGGTCCTGAGCTTGGTGATGAGATTGGAGGGGACTATAGTGTTGAATGTTGAGCTGTAGTCAATGAACAGCATTCTTACATAGGCATTCCTTTTGTCCAGGTGGGTGAGGACAGTGTGGAGTGCAGTAGAGGGTGCGTCATCTGTGGATCTGTTGGAGCGATATGCGAATTGGAGTGGGTCCAGTGTGTCTGGGATGATGGCGTTGATGTGAGAAACAGCCAGTCTTTCCAAGCCTTTCATGGCTATGGATGTGAGTGCTATGTGGCGATAGTCATTTAGGCAGGTTACCTTGGCATTCTTGGGCGTTCCGGGATAGGTTGAAGCTGTCAGTGAGACACTTGCCAGCTGGTCAGTGCATACTCTGAGTATGCGTCCTGATATTCCTTCTGTCCCCGCGGCCTTACGAATGTTAAACCTGTTTAAAGGTATTAATCACATCGGCTACGACGAGCAAGATCACACAGTCACCCGGAACAGCTGGTCTCTCATGCATGGTTTAATATTTATTTCCTTGAATCAAGCATAAAAGGCATTTAGCTCGTTTGATAGGCTCACGTCACTGGCAAGCTCACGGCTGGATTTTCCTTTGTAATCCGTGATAGTTTGCAAGCCCTGCCACATTCGTCGAGCGTCAGAGCCGGCATAGTAGGATTCTATCTTATTCCTGCATCAATGCTTTGCCTGCTTGATGGCTTGTCATAGCGGGATTTCTTATAAGCATCTGGATTAGTGTCCCGCTTCTTGAAAGGAGCAGCTTTAGCCTTTAGCTCAGTGCGGATGTTTCCTGTAATCCATGGCTTCTTGTTGGGGTATGTACGGTCACTGTGGGGATGATGTCGTTAATGCACTTATTAATGAAGCCGGTGACTGATGTGGTAAACTTCTCAATGTTATTGGATGAATCCCGGATGCTTAGCATCGGGTACAGTACATCGGACCACCTCCATATTGGTCACGTCACTAGTACTTCCTGTTTGAGTTTAAGGGAGGGCGAGGGAGGGCCTTGTATGCGTTTCTGTGTGTGGAGTAAAGTAATGTAGAGTTTTGTCGCCTCAAGTTGTACAGGTGGTAAAAATTAGGTAAAATGGATTTCAGTTTCCCTCCATTAAAATCACAGGCCACGAGAAAAGACGTCTCTGGATGTACATTTCTTGTTTGCTTATAGCCCTTTACTTCTCTTTGAGTGTGTTCTTATTCCCAGAATCGGTTTGTGGTGGTAAATAGACAGCTATGACATTTTTGTGATGAAAACTCTCTTGGTAAATAGTGTGGTCTGCAGCTTATGACGAGGTATACTAACTCAGGCGAGCATAGCCTCTAGACTTCCTTAACATTAGACATTGCGCACCTGCTGATAACAAAGAGACACACCCCTCCTCCATTCATCTTACCCGAGTCTGCCATCTGATCTTGATGATACATAGAAAAACCAGCAGGACATATATTATCCATGTCCTCGTTCAGCTGCGAAACATAGAATATTGCAGTTTTTCAGGTCCTGTTGACAGGATGCATAAATGAACAGAAAATATATAAAAGATCAATAAAATATACTAGAAACATCAATTTCACGGTGTGCCAAAGATAGACACACAGCTGTTTGGTGAACCGGGCCTTGCCAAAGGCTATCATCTCTCTGACCTTTTTGCTCCTATTCTCCATCTCTGTCAGTCAAAGGCATACCCCTCATTAGCACTGGGATAGGTGTATGAGTGTGTGCGTGCTTCCATGCGTGTTCAGTGTGTGGGTGCTTGTGTGTGTTGGGAATCATTACTGTTGTGTGTATTCATACAATATAGTGTTTATATGTGGCGTGAGTAATTGAAAGTTTACATTTCTGTCTGTCTTGAGTGTATAGGTGTGTGCATGTGACCAGACAGAATGTATTTATTTCTGTTTGTGTTGCTGGTTTTGTGTGTGTGTGTGTGTGTGTGTGTGTGTGTGTGTGTGTGTGTGTGTGTGTGTGTGTGTGTGTGTGTGTGTGTGTGTGTGTGTGTGTGTGTGTGTGTGTGTGTGTGTGCGTGTGTGCGTGCGTGCGTGCGTGCGTGCGTGTGTGTGTGTGTGCGTGTGTGTGTGTGTGTGTGTGTGTGTGGTGCTGGAGAAAAGAGAGTGAAGCCTATTGATTATTTTAATCCTCCTATTTGTGAGTCTGTGATCCTCTCGGCTCAAGCTTCCAAGGGGGGATTGCTAATGGGCCCGAATGCTTCCCTCCTCAGCCCCTTCTCCCTGTCCAATTAACTTTACACTGGAATCTGCCAGGAGAGAGTGTGAGGAGGAGGGGAGACTTCCAATGTACACCCCAACCCTTATTTTCTACACCACTATCCATCCCCTCAGTCTCCCATAGCCACCAAATGCAGCTAAAACATTTAAATCCATAATACTATTACCTCTCACCTTTAATTAAAGATCTGTCTGCTTGTTTTCACTCTGACAAGATGAGACCTCCATTCAGCCAATACTTCAATACCTCAGACTGGTTCACTGGGGGAGGGAGCAGAACAATGGTCTATTCTGTAACTGTAGAGTTTTCCTTGTAGTTTCAGTGGTTAAGTGACAGGATGCTGTCATTTTATATGAGTAAGGAATCACCTAACTGTGGTAATAGTGAGATTAAAAAATAAATAGATAAAGCCAACATTTTGGTTATTACGTTTTTCCATTAAATTGTTGGGAGCATATATAGAGTGAGCGACTGTCTTTACTTATTTTTATACAGTTTACTTTTGGTTAGCCAGCACCTCTACAAACATTTTTAGGTGAGCATCAGCTCATGCTATGTTAATGCTCATGCTACTAAAATAATAGTGAAATGTGAGCTAACAGTAGCTATTTCAGTGGCAGCTGAGAGTTTAAGATGTAGTACACTGAATGCAATGTACATCCATAAATGCAATATTCGTCCTTAAGTCTGTAGCATTCATTGGTTTTCAACTCACCACATAAACAAAGGAAAATAAATGACTGCAGTAACAAATTGACAAAGTTTTTGGATTGTAAATCATGACAGCATTAGTGTAAGTCAGAGAGTGACTCAGAGGCGTCTTCACATTGGTTTATTGTAGGTCTTATATATAGTCTTAGGGCAGAGTTTTTAGTATTATACATAAAATATACACACACAGCTCAGCTTGCAAGGTACAGTGACAACAATCAATTCATACTGTTCAAAAACAAGAATCAGGTTTCTTTTTCACCAGTAAGTTATTTAACATTGTTTAGTGCCAGGGAACACAGCAGAATGCAGCATGACACAGAGAGAGATCACACACAAACTAATCTGTACATTACTTTGGTGTAAATGAGATGGTAGACGGTTGTTGCAATACTGTCCGTTAAAGGTATAATACAGGAATAATGTTTTCATCTGACTGATGCAGTTTGATAATAACCAGTGATGTGTCTCTAGATCAAGCCCAAAGCTCTGTCCTGTAGTTGGACCTGAGACTCGACACACACCGGTACACTGTGTTGTAACATTAATGCACACACATGGAGTAGCAGTATCATCCCTGCTGCAGCAATGGTTTATTCTGTGGTTTTCCTAATACAACTACTTGTTACAATAGAGTCCTGTAACATATACAACTACTTACATTAGGTACATGTATGATGCTATAACTATAGATGCGTGTCGCGAGGATCTGTTTTTCATGGTATTGTCTAGGCAGGGCATTTACATTAATGTAAAGATAGTTGTATTTTGTTATGGTATGACAAGATAATAATGTCGCCACACTGAAATCGCCATGAAATCCATTCTGATCGATAACACAAGTGAAACATTATAGATTCTCGTTGCCACTGTGTCAAGTGTTTGCATAACATCTTTGACCGACAGCATCAACCTGAACCTGCATATTTGGATTGCATTTACAATTAGTAATGTATGGTTCATTCAACAAAACACACAAAGATGCACATTTCCATTGAAGACACTCTACGGTAGCATATATTTGAAAATGTGAAACTAGTTCTGTACAAGATGAATCCTCAATGTCCATATCCACCCTGTAAACAAACCGTCTGCTTTACCTTTGAAGAAAAGAAGACTCATCTATATACAAATAACCAGTATGATCTAAAGCTCCATCTCTGTGTATGCATTTGACACCCATTTTAAATTGCTATGTTATCAATTGAATGTAAAGTGAATATACGAATAGTAATCCTATAGTAGTCCCGCCAACAGTTGAGGGTTTATACACAGGATGTCTGGGCTCATTAGTGGAACATGATGATGCTCTATCATCCGCCATAAGGTCTGGAAAAATAGTGTATCTGTCTGCCATAAGCCTCATCATTGATATCCTGTGTGTTGGGGACCCCACCCCCCCATACCTGTAGCCAGGGGCCATGTGGGTAAAACTAACAACAACATGATACTTATCTTTACACACACACACACACACACCATACTGGATGATGTTCGTGATGTTGCGTGTATTATCAGCTCCAATCAATATATTCATGACTTTTCTCGTTTTGTGTCTTCAGCCGTATTGGAAATCCATCTCGGAGCGAAGAAGGGAGGCGGGAGGCCCCGCAGCCAAGCTCGAAGTGTTCGATTTACAGACTGCATTCTGAGACCATTTTACTCAATTCCACACTGGTGGTTGAAATGGTCAGCTCCTGTCAATGCAACACTAGATAGGGGAAGTCAATTAATTACTGTGTGTGTGTGTGTGTGTGTGTGTGTGTGTGTGTGTGTGTGTGTGTGTGTGTGTGTGTGTGTGTGTGTGTGTGTGTGTGTGTGTGTGTGTGTGTGTGTGTGCATTTCTGTGTGTGTGTGTGTGTGTGTGTGTGTGTGTGTGTGTGTGTGTGTGTGTGTGTGTGTGTGTGTGTGTGTGTGTGTGTGTGCATGTAATGCATGCGAGTCATGTATGCTTCCACATACCTGATCATATACACAGATGTGTGTACATCGGAAGTGAATATACACACTCCACTCCATACGTATGTATTTGGACAGTGAAGCTGCATTTTTTTATTTGGCTCTATACTCCAGCATTTTGGATTTGAGAACACATGTTTCATATGAGGCAACAGTACAGAATGTCATCTTTTATTTGAGGGTATTTTCATGCATAGGCTATCTCTTTTACCGTTAAGAAATTAAAACACTTTTTGTATCTAGTCCCTATTGGGCAATTTTCTCTCTCCAAAACACACACACACACACAAAAATGCAAATGCATACAACAAGTTTTTAGAGTCACAAGCTTGATGTAGTCATTGTGTGCAAGGATTATGGGACCAAATACTTATAGCGTTTGACTACTTTAATACAGAATAAGTGAATTTGTACAAATACTTATGACTTATTCAAATGGATAAATAAAGTGCTTTGATACATAAAGTGCTTTGATTTCTAAACGGTAAAACGGATATGTATGAAAATAACCCTAAAATAAAAGGTGACGTTCTGCACTGTCGCCTTACATGAAACATTCTATCTCAAATCTAAAATGCTGGATTTAACAAAAAATCCTTCACTGTCCACATACATTTGGAGGGGAGTGTATGTAACTTTAAGAATATACACAATATCAAGATTATATATTTTTTTGTCTTGACATAATTCTTGTTTATCACCACATACTTACATGCTAGTTGAATTTAAATATCTGATTCAGGGATATCATGAGAATTACACAACACAGTAATATTGCTTTAAAAAAAAAGAAAATGTAAAATATATACTTTCTTTAGACCTGCAGGCGAACCGGACCCCCTGCAGTACCTCCGCGGACCCATAGCCGTAGGAAGTAAGGGTGCTGCAGCACGACAAACGAATGGATGTTTATATTAAATGAACATTTCTATATACACACTTGCACATTAGACGCCTTCTAACTGCACTTGGTTTGGAATGTTATGTTTTGGCCACTATCCAAACTTTTATAGACATAAAAAACACAGAGCAAATATACATTTTCCTTTTCCCACTGCATCTGTTTCTTTAAATAATGTGTGTGTTTAGCAACAGAGAGAGAGAGAGAGAGAGAGAGAGAGAGAGAGAGAGAGAGAGAGAGAGAGAGAGAGAGAGAGAGAGAGAGAGAGAGAGAGAGAGAGAGAGAGAGAGAGAGAGAGAGAGAGAGAGAGAGAGAGAGGTTTAGAGTATCAGGTTGGATGAGAATCCTGAAGAAGGTGCTGTATATGTTTGCCTGGGAGATTGTTTGTTTGTGTGGTTGTATGTTTGTGTGTGTGTATGTGTAACGCATGAATGCCATCAGTCAGGGTAGATGAGGAAGCCAGAGAAGGTGCTGTATTTGTTGGTGTTTCCTCCGTGGACTTTGCCCCCATCGAGCTGCACACACACTTCGTCCCCCACGTCCAGGTGCAGGATGACACTGTTGGAGGCATAGTCATAGTTCAGATCAGCATCCTGGGCTATGGCACTGGCCCTCACCTGAGAGAGAGAGGAACAAAGAGAGAAAGAGAGAGAGAGAGATGGCGAGACAGAGAGGGACAAAGAGAGAGAAAGAGACAGAGAAGGGGGGTGGGGTGGGGTGGTAGGTTGGAGAAAGTGACTAAGTAGACAAGTGGATAAATAATACAGACATGGAAAGCACATAATCTAATTGCATGTATTTAATCAAAAGACAAGACCTAATTCATTTGGCTGTGATGTGTTTATACATCTACAGTACTATATAATGTAATATCTCAGCCTATGTCGCCCTTCAGTCCCCAAATGGATTTCCCCAGAGAACACTGCTTCTCCAGCTGCTCTCTCCTCATCTCACTATGTGTTCTCTCATAGCCCTAGAGCATCTGGTCCTCGTGGTGTTGGCACAGGGCTACTCATTTTTCCTAAATGTAGATTTTATCTTTTCCCCCTCTCTCATCTGTCCATCTCTTCACTTGAATTCCACGCTGTCACTGTCACTTGTCCACTCAAGCTTAGCATTGTTGTCATCTATCGCACACCAGGTGCCCTTGGAGAGTTCTTCAATGAGCGTGACACTTTGATAAGCTAATTTTCCGATGATGGCTCACCACTCATCGTACTGGGAAACTTCAACCTCCTGACTCCTGACTTCATCTAATTTCTTTCCACCTCTTTCTTTCCCCTCCTTGCCTCTTTTGACATCACACTTTCTCAGTCCCATCCCACTCGCAAGGCAGGCAATACGCTTGACCTCATCTTTAGTGGAGGCTGTTCGCCTACTGATCTCACTGCAACCCCCCCCCCTTCAAATCTCTGATCACTACTTTGTTTATTTTTCTCTCCTTCTCTCCTCCAACCTTACCCGCTCAGCTCCTACCCAGATGGTCATGTGCCATCACAATATTCTCTCTCTCTCCCACTACTCTCTTCTTATCTATCCTATTATCTCTTCCTGCTAAATCCCTCTCCCTCCTTTCTCCTAACTTTGCCTCATTGAACCTACTCTCCCTCCTTTGACTCTAACTGTTCCCTTTTCTGCCAGTAGGCTTGACCCTCCCATCCTGCTCTGTGAATGAGTGACTCACTGCATGCCCACAGAACAAGGCTGTGGCTGTTGGACAAAAATGGAGGAAAACTAAACACTGGCGGACCTATCATCCTTCCACTTCCTCCTCTCTACCTTCTTTTCTTCTGTATCCACTGCTAAAGCCACTTTCTATCACTCTAAATTTCAAGCCTCTGCTTCCAACCCTGGGAAACTCCTTTCCACCTTCTCCTCCTTCCTTAATCCTCCACCTCCTCCCCCTCCCTACTCCCTCTCTGACGACTTTGTCAACCACTTTGAAAAAAAGTCCACTCCTCACACAGAACTACCATGTGCCTTGACCTCTTTCTCCACTCATTCTCCAGTTGAAATCCTGTGACTATTGATTTCCAGTCACCCGACAACCTGCCCACTCAACCCCATCCTCTCTTCCCTTCTCTAGACTATCTATGGAGACTTCCCATTCCTCACTTTCCTCATCAACTCATCCCTGACCACTGGTTCCGTCCCCTCTGACTTCAAGATGGCCAGAGTCGCTCTCCTCCTCAAGAAACCAACATTCAACCACTCTGATGTCAAAACTACAGACCGGTATCCCTTCTTTTTTTTCTCCAAACACTTGAGCGTGCGTCTCTGACCAACTCTCTCGTTATCTCTCTCAGAATGATCTTCCTGACCCTAACCAGTCAGGCTTCAAGACGGGTCACTCAACTGAGACTGCTCTCTTCTGTGTCACGAAGGCTCTCCGCTCTGCCAAAGCTGACTCGCTCTCCTCTCTTCTCATCCTCCTAGATCTATCCACTGCCTTTGACACTGTGAACAATCAGATCCTCTTCTCCACCCTGTCAGGGCTGGGCGTCTCAGGCTCTGCACACTCCTGGATGGCATCCTACCTGGCAGGGTGCTCTGCTGGTGTCCCCCAGGGCTCGGTTCTAGGCCCTTTCTTCTTTTCTCTATGCACCAAGTCACTCAGGTCCGGCATATCCTCTGATGGTCTTTCCTATCATTCCTATGTAGATGACACTCAACTACTTTTCTCATTCTCCCTTCTGACACACAGGTGGCGACATGCATCTCTGTGTGTCTGGCAGATATCTTAGCTTGAATGTCAGCCCACCACTCCAAGCTCAACCTCGACAAGACAGAGCTGCTCTTCCTCTCGGGGAAGTCCTGCCTGCTCAAAGACCTCTCCATCACTGTCGACAACTCCACGGTGTCACCCTCCCAGAGTACAAAGAACCTTGGCATGATCGTGGACAACACCATGTCATTCTCTGCAAACTTCAAAGCAGTGACTCACTCCTGCAGGTTTATGCTCTACAATATCCGTTGAGTACATTCTTCACATAGGAAGCAGCGCAGGTCCTAATCCAGACATTTGTCATCTCCCGTATGGACTACTGCAACTCTTTGTTGTCTGGGCTCCCCACTTGTGCCATCAAACACCTGCAACTTATACAGAATGTAGCAGCCCGTCTGGTGTTCAACCTTCCCAAGTTCTCTCATGTCACCCCACTCCTCCACACACTCCACTGGCTTCCAGTTGAAGCTCACATCCACTACCAGACCATGGTGCTTGCCTACTGAGCAGCAAGGGGAACTGCCCATCCCCAACTTCAGGCTATGCTCAAACCCTACATCCCAACCCAAGCACCCCGTTGTGCTATTTCTGGTGTCTTGGCTGTCCCATCCCTACAGGAGGTCAGCTCCTGCTCAGTCCAGTCAAAGCTCTTCTCTGTCCTGGCACCCCAATGGTGGAACCATAGAGATCCTATTAAATAACTAGAGGGGGTATGTCATCCCACATGAAAAAATACTATTGTGTATACTATGGTAGGAATACTGTAGTGTTTTTGCATACTTTACTGTAGTATTTACAGTTTACTATAGTATAAATACTGTAGTAAAAAAGAGTAGTACATACTATAGTAATTACTGTAGTGTTTTTGCAGACTAGTATTTACTGAAGTGGTTTGCGGACTGTAGTATGGTATACTGTAGAATTTACTGTTGAGTTTGTGCAAAGTGTAGTATACTGTAGTATTTACTGTAGTGTTTTTTGGGGGACACTACTGTAGTATTTACTAAAGTGTTTGTGTATTATTATCTTTGACAATGAAGTGGGGGCTTTCTCCTTGAGGATACCTACTGGAGAAATACTAAAATATCACATTTTCCATAACCTGTAGGTAGGTAACCTGTAGGGAACAAAATATATTGTCTATACTTGGGTTTAGGTTTCTCACTTACGGGTGGCACAAATTGGAATATGCGGGAGGGGAACGCACAGTGTATATGCAAATTAAATACTGTAGTATTTACTATAGTTGAAATGTTTTGGGGTTCTTGTGGACAATTCTGTAGTATTTACTACAGTGTTTTTTTGTGTTGCTAATACTGTAGTGTTTAGTATAGTATACTACAAAATTCTATACAAAGTACTACACATGATTGAGGTTTACTACAGTGTGTCATATAGTATCCTACAGTATACTACAGTTTACTACATAATTATATAGTAAGTACTGTAATATTCTATAGTAAACTCAAATCAAATCAAATCACATTTTATTTGTCACATGCGCCGAATACAGCAGGTGTAGACCTTACAGTGAAATGCTTACTTACAAGCCCTGAACCAACAATGTAGTTTTAAGAAAATACTAGTTGTGCAACGGATCACAAAACAGTTTGGAGTCACGGATTGGATCATTTTTCGGATCAGCAAAAAAAAAAGAAGGGAGACAAATTAAACGTTGCTTTCCATTTATTACCTAAAGAACACTTAAAGCAAGGAACTTTTCAATGTTTAAATAACATTTTTAGATAAAATATTCAATACGCGATTGTTAAATTAATGTGCAATATGAGGCATGACACCTACTTCCTTTGAACAATAGTGAATGTAAAAATAGCTTGTGTCTTCATCATCAATACAAAGTTTTTTTAAAAGAAAGAATCAAAGCAGACCTGAGCTTATAACTTATTTTTCAAAAAGATGATGTCTACATTGTCTGGGGAGAGGGGAGACCTCTTTACAGTCACTATGTCCCCTGCCATGGGGGACACCCTCTCACTAGGAACTGAAGTGCCAGGCACAGCCAGGTAGCATCTTGCCAGCATATCAATGTGAGGGTATTTACACTCATTGCGTTCCACCATGTTAGTGGATCACCATCCACTGGAATGTCGCTTGCTGCCTTGTAGGATGCCACCTCCTCTTTGATGGTGTTGGCAAACGTCTAATCAAAAATGATGATTCTAATAGCAATAGCATAGACTTAGATTAGACTGTAGTATATTTATTATTTAAGTAATTCACTTTAATTTATTTGTTTACCTCTTCAGTGGTGAGTTGTGAGATCACTGTATGTCCTCCGGTGTAGGGCAGGGTCTAGGTGGGACTTGAACCTTGGATCCAGTGCAGTAGATCTATGAAGGTAGTCCTGTACACCAGGGGGGTATCTGGGGTTCAGGTCCTGTCTAAAGGCAGCCTTGACATCTTTAGTTGTTACGCCTGTCGTCGGAACGCATGGACCAAAGCGCAGCGTGGTAAGTGTTCATGATTTTTATTTATCAAATCACTCGAACAAAATAACAACGTGAAAGACGAACAGTTCTGTAAGGCAAATAAACTATACAGAAAACAACTACCCACAAAACACAGGTGGGAAAAAGGCTGCCTAAGTACGATAGACAGCTGCCTCTGATTGGGAACCACACTCAACCAAAAACGAAGAAATAGAAAACATAAAAATAAAGAAACTAGAATGCCCATCCTAGTCATACCCTGGCCTGACCAAAATAGAGAATAAAAATCTCTCTATGCCCCCCCAAAGGTGCGGACTCCGGCCACAAAACCTGACTCTAAAGGGGAGGGTCCGGGAGGGCATCTCTTCACGGCGGCGGCTCCGGTGCGGGATGTAGACCCCCCTCCGCCCGCAGATCCCTTCGCTTTGGTGGCGGTCCTAGTGCATGGACCTTCCCTGGAGAAACCGGGCCTTAGATCATCATCGCCGGAGGAACCTGACCACCGATCATCGCCGGAGGCTCCAGACTGGGGACCGTCGCTGCAGGCTCCGGACTGGGGACCATCGCAGCAGGCTCCGGACTGGGGACCGTCGCTGGAGGCTCCAGATTGCGGATCAGCGCTGGAGGCTTCGTGCCATGGATCCTCACTGCAGGCTCCGGGCCATGGATCATCACCAGAGGCTCCGTGCCATGGATCATCACTGGAGGCTTCGTGCCATGGATCATCACTGGAGGCTCTGTGCCATGGATCATCACTGGAGGCTTCGTGCCATGGATCATCACTGGAGGCTTCGTGCCACGGATCATCACTGGAGGCTTCGTGCCATGGATCATCACTGGAGGCTTCGTGTCAAGGATCATCACTGGAGGCTCCGTGCCATGGATCATCACTGGATGCTTCATGCCACGGATCATCACTGGAGGCTTCGTGCCATGGGTCATCACTGGAGGCTCCGTGCCATGGATCATCACTGGAGGCTCTGTGCCATGGATCATCACTGGAGGCACCGTGCCATGGATCATCACTTTAGGCTCCGTGCCATGGATCATCACTGGAGGCTTCGTGCCATGGATCATCACTGGAGGCTTCGTGCCATGGATCATCACGTGGAGCCGGAACAGGTCTCACCGGACTGAGGAGACGTACTGGTAGCCTTGTGAGTGGAGCTGCCTGCTCCTCCTCAGGCAGAAACCTGAGAAAAATCCAACCAGGAAGTGGGAAATCTGAGGTTTGTAGTTCTTCAAGTGATTGCCTATCCAATATCCAATGTAAATGGGGTCAGATTGCACTTCCTAAGGCTTCCAGTAGATGTCAAGAGTCTTTAGAAAGTTGTTTCAGGCTTCTATTGTGAAAGGGGAGCGAATAAGAGCTGTTTCAACAAGTGGTCAGCCTGAAAGCCATTAGTTGTGTCTCGCACGTGGCCCTGAGCGAGTGGTCGTTCTCTTTCCTTTCTATTGACAACGGAATTGTCCGGTTGGAATATTATTGAAGATTTATGATAAAAACATCCTAAAGATTGATTATAGACATTGTTTGACATGTTTCTACGAACTTTAATGGAACTTTTTTGACTTTTCGTCTGGACTTAGTGCCCGCTCTTTGTGCATTGGGATTAGTGAACTAAACGCGCAAACAAAAAGGAGGTATTTGAACATAGAGATGGACTTTATCGAACAAAACTAACATTTTTTTGTGGAACTGGGATTCCTGGGAGTGCATTCCGATGAAGATCATCAAAGGTAAGTGAATGTTTATAAAGCTATTTCTGACTTTTGTTGACTCCACAACTTGGCGGGTATCTGTATAGCTTGTTTTGGTGGCTGAGCGCTGTACTCAGATTATCGCATGGTGTGCTTTTGCCGTAAAGCTTTTTATAAATCTGACACAGCGGTTGCATTAAGGAGAAGTTTATCTTTAATCCTATGTATAAAACTTGTATCTTTCATCAATGTTTATGATGAGTATTTCTGTAAATTGATGTGGCTCTCTGCAAATTCACCGGATGTTTTGGAGGCAAAACATTACTGAACATAAAGCGCCAATGTAAACTGAGATTTTGGGATATAAATATGAACTTTATCATGTGTAACATGTGTAACATGAAATCCTCTGAGTGCCATCTGATGAAGATCATCAAAGGTTAGTGATTCATTTTATCTCTATTTCTGCTTTTTGTGACTCCTCTCTTTGGCTGGAAAATGGCTGTAGGTTTTTTTGTGACTAGGCGCTGACCTAACATAATCGCATGGTATGCTTTCGCCGTAAAGCCTTTTTGAAATCAGACACTGTGGCTGGATTAACAAGAAGTTTATCTTTAAAATGGTGTGTAATACTTGTATGTTTGAGGAATTTTAATTATGAGATTTCTGTTGTTTGAATTTGGCGCCCTGCAACGCTATCCCAGAGAGGTTTTAAGCATATGAGCGGGTGGTGTAGTGAGCAGTCACAGTCACGTAGCTTTCCGTTACCCTGGAGGTCCACTCCTCTGTGGTGTAGTGAGCAGTCACAGTCACGTAGCTTTCTGTTACCCTGGAGGTCCACTCCTCTGTGGTGTAGTGAGCAGTCACAGTCACGTAGCTCTCTGTTACCCTGGAGGTCCACCCATATGTGGTGAGGGAAACAGAGGATGCCTTGGATAATTCGGTGACAATTTTGATATTTTCCTGTCCATTAAGATCTGGCATGATTTCCATACTGAAGTGGGTGTGTGAGGGGATTTCGTAGCGTGGCTCAAGTACTTTCACCATAATTTTAAACCCTTTGTTTTCCACAACAGAGTATGGCCTCATATCTGCAGTGATAAACATCCCAATAGATTTGGTGATGGCTTTAGTCCGGTCTGATTCTACAGCAAAGGGCTTAAATGGTGCGGTGAGAAGTTGTCTCTTGGCTGTGTTGGCTCCCTTCACTGACACACCAGGGTGATGACGCTGTAAATGTGTGGCCACGCTCCATGTATTTCCATGATCATACGGCTTTCTTGTGGCACATTGCCTACACACCGTAATGGTGTTGTCCACCACCCTTCTTCCATCATCATATTTGACAGGGAAGCCAACATGCTCCTATACATGAGACTTAAATGAAGCGGGAGGCTTTTCCAGTTCTTCAGCTCCTCCGCCAGCCATGTCTGTCACTGCTCTTATTTCTTCTTTGCTTTTTGCAACGTGAGCATCCGTGAGTGATTCGTTGGGATTCAACATGCCTCGTTCACGTGAACAGTACACACAACTGCTTTTAAAAAACAATCAAATCAACCTTCAGGCTTCAGAGTAAAACACAGCATACATCTGTCTTGTCTTTATCTTCTCACTGCAACTCTGCATCGATATTTAGGGAATTATTACTTTAAAAAGTAACAGCAGCAGTAAAACTGTATTTCACACTATGATGGTTAAACTTTGCAAATGATCTGCGGTTCACATGCGTGCCGAACCCGTGGGGGGTGATCCTCACAGATCAACTAAGGTCCGTTACACCACTATAAAATAGCTAAAAAAGTAAGAAATAAAAGTAATAAATAATGAAAGAGCAGCGGTAAAATAACAATAGCGAGGCGATATACAGGGGGTACCGGTACAGAGTCAATGTGGAGGCTATATACAGGGGGTACCGGTACAGAGTCAATGTGGAGGCTATATACAGGGGGTACCTGTACAGAGTCAATGTGGAGGCGATATACAGGGGTACCGGTACAGAGTCAATGTGGAGGCTATATACAGGGGTACCGGTACAGAGTCAATGTGGAGGCTATATACAGGGGTACCGGTACAGAGTCAATGTGGAGGCTATATACAGGGGTACCTGTACAGAGTCAATGTGGAGGCGATATACAGGGGGTACCGGTACAGAGTCAGTGTGGAGGCTATATACAGGGGGTACCGGTACAGAGTCAATGTGGAGGCTATATACAGGGGTACCGGTACAGAGTCAGTGTGGAGGCTATATACAGGGGGTACCGGTACAGAGTCAATGTGGAGGCTATATACAGGGGGTACCGGTACAGAGTCAATGTGGAGGCGATATACAGGGGGTACCGGTACAGAGTCAATGTGGAGGCTATATACAGGGGGTACCGGTACAGAGTCAATGTGGAGGCTATATACAGGGGTACCGGTACAGAGTCAATGTGGAGGCTATATACAGGGGTACCAGTACAGAGTCAATGTGGAGGCTATATACAGGGGGTACCGGTACAGAGTCAATGTGGAGGCTATATACAGGGGGTACCGGTACAGAGTCAATGTGGAGGCTATATACAGGGGTACCAGTACAGAGTCAATGTGGAGGCTATATACAGGGGTACCGGTACAGAGCCAATGTCGAGGCTATATACAGGGGGTACCGGTACAGAGTCAATGTGGAGGCTATATACAAGGGGTACCGGTACAGAGTCAATGTGGAGGCGATATACAAGGGGTACCGGTACAGAGCCAATGTGGAGGCTTTATACAGGGGGTATCGATACAGAGTCAATATGGAGGCTATATACAGGGGTACCGGTACGGAGTCAATGTGGAGCCTATATACAGGGGGTACCGGTTCAGAGTCAATGTGGAGGCTATATAGAGGGGTACCGGTACAGAGTCAATGTGGAGGCTATGTACAGGGGTACCAGTACAGAGTCAATGTGGAGGCTATATACAGGGGTACCGGTACCGAGTCAATGTGGAGGCGATATACAGGGGGTACCGGTACAGAGTCAATGTGGAGGCTATATACAGGGGTACCGGTACAGAGTCCATGTGGAGGCTATATACAGGGGGTACCGGTACAGAGTCAGTGTGGAGGCTATATACAGGGGCACCGGTACAGAGTCAATGTGGAGGCTATATACAGGGGGTACCGGTACAGAGTCAATGTGGAGGCTATATACAGGGGGTACCAGTACAGAGTCCATGTGGAGGCTATATACAGGGGGTACCGGTACAGAGTCAGTGTGGAGGCTATATACAGGGGGTACCGGTACAGAGTCAATGTGGAGGCTATATACAGGGGGTACCGGTACAGAGTCCGTGTGGAGGCTATATACAGGGGGTACCGGTACAGAGTCCGTGTGGAGGTTATATACAGGGGTACCGCTACAGAGTCAACGTGGAGGCTATATACATGGGGTACCGGTACAGAGTCAATGTGGAGGCTATATACAGGGGGTACCGGTACAGAGTCAATGTGGAGGCTATATACAGGGGGTACCGGTACAGAGTCCGTGTGGAGGCTATATACAGGGGGTACCGGTACAGAGTCAATGTGGAGGCTATATACAGGGGTACCGGTACAGAGTCCGTGTGGAGGCTATATACAGGGGGTACCGGTACAGAGTCCGTGTGGAGGCTATATACAGGGGGTACCGGTACAGAGTCCGTGTGGAGGCTATATACAGGGGGTACCGGTACAGAGTCCGTGTGGAGGCTATATACAGGGGGTACCGGTACAGAGTCAATGTGGAGGCTATATACAGGGGGTACCGGTACAGAGTCAATGTGGAGGCTATATACAGGGGGTACCGGTACAGAGTCAATGTGGAGGCTATATACAGGGGGTACCGGTACAGAGTCAGTGTGGAGGCTATATACAGGGGGTACCGGCACAGAGTCCGTGTGCAGGGGCACTGTGGTATTTGTTATGTGGGATGAACCTTCAAAGTTCCAGAATGGGGCATTTTACTTATGTAATAAAATAAAGGTAAGGCATGCAATATATCAGAGACGGTGTGATAGAATTATTATATTGTCATAGAATTATAAATACAGTTTATATACGTGTCTGTGTAAATAGCCTCTAAAATATATATAAACAGAATGTATAAATGTTTTTCTTGGAAAATGTCAGTACTTGTTGCATTTACAACTTGTCTAAGTCCTATCATCAACTGAATTCAGTCAGTGTATGGCTGTGGATTCACTGCATTGTTTGATTGGAATGCTGGCATATTGGCGGTTAATTTGAAATATCCTCTTAAACTGTCTGGCTAGTTAGGTAACAAATACACAGTGCAGATAAATACTTCAAATTCATTAATACAGTACTGGCAAACCATGTTTGACCAACTCACCTATCAAAAGGGCTGAACTTTATCCCATTACAAGAAGGTTCATGTCCATTCTAGTATTCTAATTCCTTATTCTATGTTTGGAACCAGCTTCCTCGTGATGCTAGGATAGCTGAGTACCTGCCCCTCTTCCAAAACCATCTGAAACCCTACATCTTCAAAGAGTATCTTAAATAAGACATCTCAGTCTTATCCCATCCCACACCCATTTCCTTGCACGCATCTTCTCCTACGAGCACTGACTTTGCTGATAATTTCCTTATTGAGGAAAAATGTACTTACTATGACTGTGATATGTGGTTGTCTCACCTAGAGCGATGAATGCACAAACTGTAAGTCACTCTGGATAAGAGTGTCTGCTAAATGACTTTAATGTAAACATGGAGACTCTTGCACTCCCACTCCCCCTTGTAACCCTTCCTGTTGTCCCTGCTCCCTCATGCACCACCCCACCACAGACAACCTTGCCCACTGGCCCGGACCCATCTCTCCCACTGAGCAACCACTCTAATTCTCCTCTCTGTGGTACATTAGCCTCATGTCTGTAATGTAATCATGGCCTGAGGTTGAGCCTTGGTCGTCATGGTCATCTAAATGTTCATTACTGGGATGAGAAGGACACAGGGGAATATGAGTGGATTATGGCTCATCCCTATGTGTTAATTTACAACTACCCCTCCAAGACTATCTCCCCAACACACATACACATACTGTAAATCATAAATATTCACTACTAATGGCCCAAAAGAAGGAATATGGGTATTTCCCCTCTGTCTCTATTTCTTATTTTTACCTCTCTCTTCTTCTAAGCTTCCCTTCTCCAATCTTCCCTCTATCCATCTTTTATCTCTCCATCCCTCTCTCTCTCTCCTCACATTTCTCATCTCATTCTCTTTTCTCTCTCTGAGCCGTGTAATGTTTTTTCCTCCTTCCCTCTGGGGTCTTTGTATAATGTCATCGGTACAGAGGCCTTCCTGTCCAATGTATTGCTCTAAATAGAAGAGCTGTGTATTGACCTTTGACCCAGAGCCTTCATTGAGAACACAACCTCACACTATCGATTTATCGGGATGTCCAGCACCTATTGCAGTGGAAGAATGATAGAGAGCGCCTCCTAGATGGTTTAGTTGGGGTCAGGGTAGACATGCTTCAACAGAGCATCAATCTCAATGTTCCTCATAGTCATCATATAGAAATCAGCTTAACGTGATTAGAACATGGTTTTAACTGATCTTTGCTTTCCTATTTAATAATGAAGTATTTTACAAACTCTCACCGGTCATGCATTTATATGTATGCCTCAAACAATTATACAAGTATATTCCATTTATATTCATTATACATGGTAAAACATAGACACTGCTCATGGTATACACATTTTGTGTACACAAATGGCCTATAATGAGTTGCACTACATCTTAAGTTGTGCCATTTCTTAATTGTCTGTTTGTAGCCCTAATTACTAAAGCTGCATATAATGAATAGTAACATCACCAGATAAATAGCCAACTGCTCAAGCATGGGATCCATTTAATCGTGGAAAAATTAAACACACTAGCGCATCTATATTAATTAATGCAAACCTGATACCCTCACTTCATCCTTGTCTCTCTCCCAGGACCTAGGCCTGGCTGAGGATATGTTCCATCATCTCAACCTGTCACCTAGTCCCTGTCCCCTATGATCGAATTAAACTAACCATTTCTCCACAACCTGGTTGGCAATAACATTTTTTTTTGCACATATCATCAATTTAACTGATTAGGCTACTCACTAAATTTTCCCATATTCTTAAAGGCCAGAATATCTCTTTCCATGTACAGCTTGTTGCATGGGCCTTTTTTCTTCTTCCCAAAGACTCACATGAATCGATCCGTTCCCTTTGTTGTTTTTAATTCAACTCACATCACTCTATTAATTGTTCTGTCTCTCCCTCTCCGCCTAACACCCCCTCCATCATCCTCCCTCCGTCCGCACCCCCTCACTATCTCTTCATTCTGGACCCATCTATCCATCTTTTTTTTGTCCTTTCCCCAGAATGAGATGCAGGTCACGCTTGCGGATTCTTCCCCTGCCATGGCAGTGTTGGCGGGAGCGGCGGCTAAGCGTGTCCCTGTCCGGTCTAAATTGGATTGATTAACGGCGCGCTGCTGTGCCAGGTCTCCCGGGACCCCCTCCAACAACCCCCCCTCCTCCCCCCCTCCTCCAGAGGCTACAGGGCTCGGTAATTGGTAGTCGAACAGCCATGGCAGCTCCCTCCTTAATGGCTCCCACTCCTCAATAACTCCATACAATCACAATAAATGGGGCCACAGAATAGGCTACTGCGGTCAGATGGTCTCCTGAAACAGTGGCGGGAGGTCAGAATAAAAATCCATGCCTGGCTACACACACTGTTGTCTATAAAAGCTGCTGGACTAGTAGTATTTTCTTTAGTAGTCTATTTTTTTTATGTATCTCAGGTAGACTGGAGACACATAAAGGAATTGCATCTTTTAAAGATCTTTTGCCATCTTCTATAGATTTCCTGTTCTCTGAGAGAAATGAATGACTCCCGTGAGGAGGATCTGTGATGTGGTTTTGTGTAAAACAAAATTGAGAACGGAGAGGCTGAATTGCTGTCAATCCCAACATCTGTCTACATGGTTGAGTGGCATTAATCCCCTGACACTCTCTGAGTTGTGTTTTGAGGGGCGGGCAAGGAGGAGAACCTTTCCAGGAGAACCTTTTTCCATAGATGTATAGCTAGGCGTCTTATGTTAATCTACACTGGGTTGTTGTGGTTTAGGGTTAAGGTTAGTATTATAGTTTGGTATGGGCCTTGCCACATCCTTCTGTCATTCTCTCTTGGTAGCACTTGGTCATTCCTGGTTCACAGGTGGGACATTTGTGTAGAACTGTGGTAGCAATACAACTACGAACCAAAGCTAGTTAGTAGGGATGTCATGATTGTTGGTCATATTGGTATCATACGATATATAGTCTAATAAGTATCAGGCGATATCATTAATAGTATCAGACAATATATCAGTATCGGCCGATAATGGCAACAACAAAAAATAACAACATATAAAGGGTTTCTGAGAATCTTTTTCATAAGAAATATGAAATAGTAAAACATCTTATCGAGCAATTGGCCAGCTTTTACTTAACGTATGACACTGCCCAGTTTTGAATTCAAGGTCAAATGGCATGAGCGTTGTCTATTTGGATATCCCAAAGCTACCAATATGCTACCTTCAACCTCCTTCAAACTGCATGCAGAGACATCAAAATGGTATACATGAGTTGGTCTGACTCCCAAGTCCAACATACCAAAGTATCCCTTTAAAGGGTCATAACAAGGGCTGTGACAGTGCTGGTGTGTACCCCTCCTCCCTGCAATGACCCTTTAAACATGGCATTCAGCTAATTATATTTGCTAGCGATAAGGAGGCCTGGTTATTTATGACTTCTGGCACAGAGCCATAGGAGACATTACTTCACCAAGGCTCAGACAGCAGAAAATATATTCAGTCGCTGACATTTAATGTGTAATGTTTATGATTAATGTATAGTTGCATTATACTTCCTAATATAACCTAGTGGCTCAACAGCAATTCTGCCCAACAATGAAGCGTCATGGTGTAACATTTAAAAACCATGTTGGTGAAACCAATGTATGAAAATGAGAATACATGTACTGATGAAGTCAAATATATTTCAACTTTACACTGCAATGGAGCGGAATGTTCTGTTTTTTCCTTTCAAAACTGGTTAAAATGACTACTTTTACCCTGTAGGCACCTGCGACTTACCACAGGTGAGATACACAACACATTCAATTAGAATTATTCCCTCCAACCAATTTTGTATTTTGAATAATTTAGTCCTGGCCATTTCTTTGATGTAAAAAAAAAAATCTAAATTTCAGTTTATATTTTATTTCTTGGTCCTGTGCAGTTCTAAATCAAACAAATATTTGTGTGAACACGAAAGTTTTTCAATTTCAACTTATTTTAGAAGAAATAGTGAATCATGCAAAGGTGCATTTGTATGTAGGGTCTTATTTATGATGTTACCCTCAACTCTAAAGTAAGTGCATGGTCAAACAGCAACGAGAAAATAATAATTTGTATAAATAAATACAGCATACCAATTACAGAGCATATTGTAAATACTACCACCATAAATGTTACCGTACCAGAATTTACACATAGGGAACAGGCAGAGCAGTCTGATTAGAGAACCAGAGCAGTGAATCTCAGTTTGGGCTCTCACCCAGTAACTATCAAAATGAAACCTTGTTTTCTCTAAGAGGGGAGGAGGGGGAGCAGTGGGAGTGTGAAAGAGAGAAAGGCAAATCGGGATTATTGTCAACTGCAGTGGAGATTGATATCGACAAGGGAGTGAATTCCTGTCTGTTGGCCAAATGCCGTGCCGACTTGAGCTGCTACTGGGGAGAGCGAGGGCCCGCGGGACGACAGGGAGGATAACACTGCCTCCACTTTTCATTATTGGGGCACCATTAAATAGGAGAGGGAGAGAGATAGAGAGAGATGGACAAAGGGAAGGAGCTAAAGACACAGAGAGGAGAGAGGGAGGTGGAGACAGAGAGTCCGTGGAGAGCAGAAGGCAGAGAAGGAGAGCCGGGAGAGTACAGGGGAAAAGGGAATGGGGTAAAGAGAAAAGAGAGGAGAGGGATGGTGAAAACGAGGGTAAGTGAGAGAGATTTAGAACGAGACCACAGGAGGGAGCAGCTGCGTGCCACTTTAACAGTCCAAGCACAAGACGGGTGAGGGGAGCCAAACTGGAGGGGGGCTGGAGTATGTGGAGGGAGGGAGCCCATTGGGTAACAAACTGATCAAGCGAGCCGATTTCAGGGGGGCAAGAATGAGACTGGGGAGGTGGGGGTCTGAGTAGTCTCTGTTATTTTGGTGTTTTTCAGTGGTGCCCTGCTCCTCTGGTAATAAAACTGACAGGATTCATTCACCGTGATGTACAGACCTCTCAGAGCGGAGCGAGAAGATTGAGAGGGGTCTCTTAAACTCACCTGTGGGACCACTATGGGCAGAGAGGCAGGGGTCGAGGAGGGGGAGAACTGATGGAAATATCCAGTTTATGCAATGCTATGGCGCTCTGTCTGTCTGTCTGTCTGTCTCTCTCTCTCTCTCTCCCTCTCTCTGGTCAGCGTTAAGGTGTGCTCTGTTACCATTAGGGTGGTGGTTGTGGAAGCCCTTTAGCAACCATGTGGGTCTGACCCCTAATTGGCATGCTAAATGCTAATATATTGCCATGACACTCTGGACCTAAGGGGAAGACGTTGATTAGAAAGTCCCTAATTGGCTCTGGGCTGGGATGTACCAATGGTGGAGACTGTTCAATTGGATATAAAGGGGTTTCAGCTACAGACGACTCTACCTGCAGAGCATCAACTATAAAGCAGCAATAGATTGAGCAATGACATTAAGTTAAGTGACAGTCAGTCACAGGTAATTTGCTACCCTCTATTGACAATTTGGACATGATGAATATTGGGATCCTTGCGATATTTACCAATACAAACACGTATGCTGGCAGGTAGATGCACAAGTATGCACACAGGAAGGCAGACACAAGCATGCATGCACACAAATAGGCATGCGCACACACAGGCACACGCACATACATTTTCTTGGACCTTGCTAACCAGTGTTTTCTCCTACATATCATCTGATTACAATGCTATCTATGTGTGTGTACATAGCCCATCTGTAAATAGCCCATCCAACTACCTCATCCCACATACTGTTATTTATTTTGCTCCTTTCTATCACTCCCGTGTTTAATTGCTTTATTGTAGTTATTTTCCCACTATGGCCTATTTATTGCCTTACCTCCCTAATCCTACCTCATTTGCACACACTGTATATAGACCTTTTCTATTGTATTATTGACTGTATGTTTGTTTATTCCATGTGTAACTCTGTGTTGTTTTTTGGGTCGCACTGCTTTGCTTTATCTTGGCCAGGTCGCAGTTGTAAATGAGAACTAGTTCTCAACTAGCCTACCTGGTTAAATAAAGGTGAAATAAAATCAAATAAATAAAAGTGTGGTTGGGTCTTGCAAACATCACGTTCAGCCAATCCAAAGACATCTCACACCACTGCCATTTTCATAAAGGGATCAAGCTGTCATGATGGGGAGATATTCTTCATTGGCTACCTTTAGTTCCCTCATTATATAATACCATGAGTCATGGGTTAATGCCATACTTTTAGCCTTCACTCTCTATTCTGGCAAATGTTATGCTTCCAACGTCATATACACGTTCATGATCTCCATGGGCTAAATGCTCTATATCCTCCCGTACCAAGAAAATGGTCTTTATCAAACCCATCCTGACATTTGAACACTCCTCAATGAGAAAACCCAACCTTTGGGATGAACTATTGAAGTGTGAGGCAAAATGAGAAGGAAAACAAAGACAAGACAAAAGACCGGAAAAGGAAGAGAAGGGAGGCCTATTAGTCTGCACTGTATAAAGGCCAGTGATGATTAGAGAAATGCATGGACATATGTGTGTGTGTGTGTGTGTGTGTGTGTGTGTGTGTGTGTGTGTGTGTGTGTGTGTGTGTGTGTGTGTGTGTGTGTGTGTGTGTGTGTGTGTGTGTGTGTGTGCGTGCGTGCGTGCGTGCGTGCGTGTGCGTGCGTGCGTGCGTGCGTGCGTGCGTGTGCGAGCATACAAGTGTGAGTGAGTGCGTGAGGGAGACACACAGTAAAACTGCATTTGTGGTGTACGGACTCATGAATCCACCTGTGCGGCTCAGTTGGTAGCGCATGGTGCTTGCAATGCAAGGGTCGTTGGTTCAAATCCCAAGTGGGACAAGTGCAAAAACACATACCTTTTTTCATAAGTCAAATGAATGACAAGAACCATTGCATGGAAAATGTGCCCTAACATAAAACGCAGCGATGTCATTTCCAAGGAAGTGTTCTGAATATACACTTATACCAAAGCTTTGCTGTTGCAGTTTCAAACCACGTGTATGTTCTACAAACTCCGGATGACAAGTAAGGAAACATCAAAACAAATGTAGTCATTAAGTCCTGTGTAGCAGACAGTATCTGGAAGGCTGTACTAAACTAACACCTCCACTGAAACCGATGGTAATTAGTAGCCGCTAATCCTGACAGCAGATACGTCAGGCCCACTAAATGAGATCTAGCGCTTCACACAGTTGTCCAAAAATTAGCTACTAGCATCATTAATTAATGAGCTAATTAAGTTGATGTTGGACCGGATCCCTTCTGAAGGGAACATGACTATGTTTTGGATCAGAATGGTATAACTACATTGATATGTATAGCCTAAAGTTTAACTGAATGGAAAAATACTCCCTCTAGTTCTCCAGTAGCCTATGTCCTCTGTGAGGTGTGTAAAGGGCTGAGCCGTGCGAAGTGGGAAGCGGGCCGCGGTTCCAATGTTATGTTGGGCTTAATTAGTGCTCAGTCTGTCTCCAGGTCTCTTTCTCCAATAGGTCAAATCAAACCAAATGCCACAGTCCTGTAATGGGGACACAGTGTCACAGGAGGCACAATGCTACTGAGCAGTCATGTTGGGTCTAAATGGTTTAGCAGCAGCTCTTTAAACACTGTACTGGACTCATCATAAACTATTATATAGAAGAAATATGGGGCCAACATGGGACAGGCCAGGCCTAGACACTCCCAAAATGACCAATCCATGCATTCCATACCGGCTATAAATATTAATGATAATCCCACTCCCAGCTCATCATCGCAAAGGGCAAAATCTATATTGGTTGTAAATTATAGATCCATGGGAAAGGTCACTTACTTTAACAAAAATCTGTTGGTGGCTCAAGCAACATGGAGAGAGGAGATCTGACAGCTCACTAGGGTATGCAGGCTTGTCAGTTGTGAGCTGTGATCAGACATAATATAACTTCCTTCCATAGATGTCTAATAGGTACACTGGACACACTGGACACACTGGACAATATGTCAAGAAGCACACGTGAAGGATTCATCATCCATCTAGCAATATCAGATTTTCAGAGATTTACGACTGTCAAGGTCTTTAATCATTTGAATTTCTTCCACCTTTCTGACTTTACACTGGCCCTCTCTTTCATGCCATCACTCCTCCTCTTTTCATCTCATCCCTCCTCATCTGTCTTCTTTATGTTGATCTGATCCAATGCTCTCATGTTGGCCTCGCTGTAGCAGTGTGTCTCTCATCCCGTATGTCAGCTCTCCTTTGTTTATCCATCCATCGTTCTCTCCTCCCTTGATCTCTCTGTCTCCCCACTTGTCTGCAGCCTGCCTCCCGTTTACCTACCCCCAGTTGTGTCGTAATCCCACCTCCCTTTGATTTACCATGGATAAACCGTATCTCTGTGTCAACGCCACAGCTGGGGGTGGCGTTGACACCTAGATCTGCCCTTTGAGTTATAGTCAATGTAAATCACACGTACATCCTTTTTTTGCCCTGCACATGCTTCCCCTTAGTGACATCATAACATTCAGTTTCACTGCTCTGCAGATGACACACAGCTTTATTTACCAATCAGACCAAGTGGCCAAGCTAGCGTGGCTATCCTCCACAAGTGTCTTGCTGGCATCAAATGTTGGATGTCTGACAATTTTCTCCAGCTCAATGATAAGAAATCGGAGGTTGTTTTATTTGGCACCCACCTTGCTAGAACCTAGATTGTAAATAACCTTGGTCATTTGTCCACCAAAGTAAAGTCTACGGACAGAAACCTTCTTTGACCCTGACTAAACCTCGAACTGCATGTAAAGAATGTTGTCCAGTCCTGCTTTTATCATCCAAGAAATAAAGCTAAAGTCAAGTATTTTATTTGAGTCACTGATCTGGAGAAAGTTATATAGGCTTTTATTTCCTCACGCCTAAATTACTGTCACTCTTTGTATACGTCTCAGTCAGAAATCACTCCCTCGTCTACAGGTAGTTTAAAACTCTGCAGCTGAGCTTTTACTGGGCATCAGGAAATGTACCCATATCAGACCTATTGTAGCTTCTCTACACTGGCTACCAGTCACTGTTAGAATAGATTTAAAATGTTTAAGGCTTGGCTTGGTTTAGCCCCATCGTCTATCTCAGATATTTTATCTCCCTATGAGCAAGGACGCAGCCTGAGATCCTCTGGCAGGGCACTTTTGATCATTCCAAAGTCTAGTTTGAAAACGAAAGACCAGGCATTTTCCATTAGGGCCCCTAGACTTTGGTCTGTCAGAGATGCTTTTAATGTATGATTTTAATTAGCCATCTTTTTTCATTCTCTATCCTCTGGTCTGTTGCTTTAGTACTTTTCTTTTATTATTTTATGATATGAAGCACTTTTATGTGTATTGAAAAGCGCTATACAAATAAAGTTATCATTATTATTATTACATAATTATTACATACAACTACAGTTTGACTAGGAAACTCAGAAGGACAGGTACAACAACTTAAATGGAACATCACAATGGACACATCACAATTTTAAATTTCTGACACAATCCAAACAGTATGCCTACACAATGCAACTACCAAACATTGACATTGATATTGGTACTCCTTGCTGTAACTTTGATGTTCATCCGTTGGTCTCTAGCTTTGGCTATACGATGTTCTCCCAGGGTTGTGTTTTCTAATTGACCCCATCGGTTAGCTCCCCTACGAGAGCACTTGTCTATTCACTGCAAAGTGGGACCATGAAGTGAAGTGGGCCTCTGAAGGGGGGATGGGCACTGAATTAGGTTAAATAATTCAGTTGATGGAAAAAATAATTAATGGGCAAGCCAATAGACAAGCCAGAAGAGACCAGGGGGGGGGACACTTGTGTGTGTGGTGTGTGTGTGAGGTGTGTGTGTGAGAAGGGACACACAGGTGGATGGGAGAGGTTCTAATCTAAAGGCCATGAATGATTTAACAGCGGGCCAGGACAGGAATGACAATTTCAGTGACGGCACACGACAAACCAGGTCTGCCAATTATGCCTGGCATTTTCCTGTCTTCTTTACTGTGTACTTTATACACCCACTGTCAAATTGATGACTGGGGAGGCAGTGCGGAATCTACCTCTTAATAGACCTGCTCCAATAAATACCCCGTGTTACGGGTGTATTGGGGAAGCTGGGAGAAGTGCCAAGGTGGTACAGGATCCCAGGAGAAAACATCATAGACATTTTTATTTACAAAACTTGTGAAATGAATGGTAACTAATAAAATGTTTAAATACTGTACGTGCCTGACCTGAACTCATCCATTCCACCACCAATTGGGTAGGTAACATTAATACTGAACACAAATATAAATGCAACATGCAACAATTTCAAAGATTTTACTGAGATACAGTTCATATGAGGAAATCAGTCAATTAAAATAAATAAATTAGGCCCTAATCTATGGATTTTACATAACTGGGCAAAGGCGTAGGCCCACCCACTTGGGAGCCAGGTCAACCCACTGGGGAGTCAGGCCCAGCCAATAAGAATCCGTTTTTCCCCACAAAGGGGCTTTATTACAGACAGAAATACTCCTCAACACCCCATCAGACAATCCCACAGGTGAAGAAGCCGGATGTGGAGGTCCTGGGCTGGCGTGGTCACATGTGGTCTGCGGTTGTGAGTCAGGTTGGACGTACTGCCAAATTCTCTAGAACTTGTATACATTCAACCCAGTGAAAACTGTCTGATGAAGACAGGTTAGATCCCTTACACTTAGATCTGGTTGTTTGTACTAGTTGACAAGGTGTAAGAAATCTTGAGACTAAAGGTAAGAAATCTTCAACTCTAGCATTTCCATGGAAGACAGTTTTACAGAGATTTTATGACGGATAGTTCAAGTTGTCCATGCCTACCAATCTTTCATGAAAAAGCAGTAGCTATCAGGGTCGTGGTCGACTCAGTAACACACCGCTGCCTGACTATACAGCCTGTAAATGATGTGTGAAGAAACCAAACCCCAGTGTTTCATCCAAACACTCAGGCTGATTTGGCTTGGCTGGTAACAATGAGTCTAATTTTATTCCTCTCTGGTAAAGCCCTCTGTGTCGTTCTTCTGTTCCACACCACACATGTCAAAATCGAACCTCATCGAGTCAGGGTTTAATCCCTCAAGCTTGTCATGCATCTCCAGATGGGCAACTTTCAAGCCTTTTTTGGGGATTTTTTTTTTGCTTGTTTATTTATTGATGTTAAAGCCGAAGATCCTCAGAGGACAGTAGCCAGCTGTTGCGTTTTGGCGGCACTCCACAGAGATGTGGAGGATCGTTATCCTCTTGATCGCTTAGCTGTCACGGCATTCTCTCTCTTTCTCTCCTGCTGCCCAAATCAGGAGGTGGAACCTGACAAAGCGTAAAACTTGTTTATCTTCCATTAAGTGAGGGCTTACTTGTTCTTATTCAAATGCTGAATGAGTTATTTTATTCTCATAATAATCTCTACTTCAACATTCCTTCTTTCCCATTTTTATGTTTAATCTTGATTGCTTTGCTAAGTCATCCTTCAAACATCTTACCAACAATAGAATAATCGGCGCACCTCATTTGGACTAGCAATAGCTAAATAGTTACTGTTGAGGGTTTAGAACGTTTAGGCCTAGCATACTTTGAAGTTGATTGGGATATGTAAGAGTTCCACTGTTCTTACCTGTGCCTTCATGTTTGAACAATAATACTCTCTGCGTGTACCTGTGTAAAATGCAGGTCCTCTGGTTAAACTTCCTACCAGAATAGTTTTTTTTAGGTATTTAGATATTTAATTAGGAAAACAAGTTGATAAATCTCTAAATCTTGCCTATAATCAGACCTTTCCTTTAATAATATAATAATAATGACACTTTTATCCAAAGTGACTGACAGTCATGAGCGAATACATTTGACATATGGGTAGCCCCAGCGGGAATCGAACCCACAACTCTTTGGCATTCGTTACAAGCACCATGCTTTACCGACAGAGACTGATGACACATATGCATACAACTCTAACAATATACCCATTATAACCCTTTCTATTTTTCAGAGAGGCCTATGACAAGGAGAAACACACATTAGAGAATAATAGAAGAAGAAGTGATTCAAGAAGGCATAGGCAGATCGGGGGTTCTCATACTATTATAGAACTTTTGAACTGTTTTAGTGTAAGAACAATTGAGTGCTCATCTGTCTAGAATTCTTTTTTTTCTTCCATTTTGAATGGAAACTGTAGTGACATTTATTGAGAAACTGACACGGGTACGAGCAACCATTTCCCCCAAATACACACGCACACACAACAATACACTCCTCTCTGACTCACCTGTCCATTCTTCTTCAGGTCGGCCCACATGCTGGTGCCGTCTCCGCCCCTCATCAGGACATGGTAGGTGAAGAAGTAGATGCCAGGCAGGGGGCAGGTGAACTTGCCAGTACTGGGTTCATAGTAGTTCCCTACATTGGTCACCACATCGTCAAACCTCAACACTTCACTCCCTTCATGCTGTTTACGGAGGCCTGCATAGAAGGCAATCTTGGGGCTGTAGAAGGAGGGGACGTAGCCCCCTGGGCCAGGGCCGGCGGGCCCAGGGGGACCTGGCTTGCCTGGTTCTCCAGGGGGGCCTCTGGGACCTGGGGGGCCAGGGGGTCCAGGGCTCCCACGAAACCCAGATTTGCCCCTTCTCCCTGTGAAGTCTGGGGGTTGGGGGGAGACAGCAGTCAGCTCGTGGCTTCCCTGTGGGGGGGTGAAAGAGTCGCACACCATCTTGCAGCTGCCGAGCATCTCATAATGGGTGCTCCCGCCCCCAGACGCGCCCCCTTTGGTGGTGTGAACCAATAAGGGGATGGCAACCAGCAGCACCAGCACCATGGCCACGCCCACTCCTGCCCCGATGACACGTTTCCTGCGGCTGAGCCGGGTGGCGGCCAGCGTAAGGAAGTCCTCCTCCCCCTTGGCCGGAACGGTGGTGCCGGCCAGAATGAACTCTGGGATAACCGGGACTAAGGGGAAAGATGGTGAGAGAGAGGCGCTGAGGGGGAAAGGGGAGGAGGCAGAGAGGTTCTACACCGCGAGTAGGTGGTGAGGTAGTTAGGTCAAATAAAGGGAAAGAAGGGGTAAATGAGGGAGAGTGAAAGGGTAAGAGGGTTATGAGGAGAGACTGGAAATACAGGAGATTTCAATGTAAAGAAATGAATGAGATGCTATAGGACATTGAAGGAACAACAAAGCTCAGGAGATGTTGAAGTCAAATATCAGGAGGAGAAACATGTTTTTCTATTCCATTAAATAAAAATAACAAAAATGACTAGGTTTAATCTTTGGATTTCTCAACACCTTTTTCTTCACATCTATTTTTGAAGATTGAACTTTTTGTCCGCAAAGCAATATTTATTCACGTTTTTCATCCCTATTTTCAGTAAAGATCTCACTGATATCAAAAGTTGTATGTTATTATCTTTGGAGGACTAGAGGTGAAACCAGCCAGTTGAGTGTGGAAAACCTTCTCCGTGTTGCATACATGGGTTGAAACGGACTAAGTCACACATCCAGTTCTTTGGAAGGATAAATACAAGGGTTTTTCCTGGGATAGAATATAGTAGATTGTAGATGGTTCTAGAGGGTTCTTTAAAAATATAAATATTTTTCAGACAAAATGTCAGCAGAATCCCCTGTTGAAATGTCCTTATATTTCTCAGTTGGAGAGCTGTCAGGTGGGGTCTGCTGCTCCAGTATTCCCACTGGAGTCCATCTCACCCAAGGCATTCAGTGAAGGACACTCACTTGTCTGGTCCAAGGATCAGTGGAAGGGAATGAAAAAAAAATGTTTAAATCGCTGGTCTTTTTTCCTTCCTCTTTCCTTGTGCTTCTCTTTCTCTATGTATTTTAAATTTGCTTAATCCTGGGTGTGTTTTCCTCATGGGTAGACTAACACATTCCCCTCTCAGATATATATATATTTTTTTTTAAGTCAGTATTTGTCAAAACACAGTGTTGAGAAAATGTTCTGTTCCTCATGAAAACTTGTTCCTCTGTTTTTTTGTGGCGCGCTGAGTCGTAGCAGAGAATATCTCAGGTTCCACTGTTTGCTTCCGAATCAGACATCTTGTGCCAGGAGCATTCTATTGGGGGAAGGAAATATATTTTGAGATTGACCTGACTAAATTAATACAGTATTTTTTCACTATGGGCTACGGTTATGCCATAGTTATCTATGATCAGATACAATGAAGGGTAGATAATATCTAACCATTATCACAAATCAACTCACTAACACAATTACTGCAAAGCAGTAAAGTGTTTCAATTATCCTATTGGGACTGAGCTACATTTGATGTAAAAATAATAAAAAAAATGCAAGAAGTGTAAAGTACATGATTTAAAACCATATTCCTAAATGGTTACATTTGTGCAAGATTGAACATTTACTTTGTGGATAAACGTGAGACTATTTGTTCTTTGGAATAATAATAGTAATAATCAAATAAATAATAATAGCCAGGCCTAATAATAATTTTAAACCAAAAAGGTGCTTTGCATAATAAACTGGATTCGTAAATTCTTTGGACATGGGATAGTCAATGAATTATCAGTAACGTAACTTTATTCAAGCATTCAAACACATTTCGATATTTCATGTGACCATTTACATGTATTATGTTCCTAAAATTCAAAGATCTATGAGCGATAGAGAGGGTAATTTAAAACAAATCTGTAAAACGTTTGTAAAAAATATATACATAAATCGTTGCTCACCTTTTCCTCCTCGCTGCTCAATAGAAGTGTCGATAATCTGCGATACGACGTGGTATGGTGATTTTCTCAGCCAAGTGCAGTCAGACTTTCAACGTGGTCGAGAAATCTGTGAGGACAGCTCATCCTCACCTTCGCCTTGGTGAGATGCCAAGCTATAGAGTAGTCCGACGAACTCGAAAACTAACAGCAAGTCCACTTTCCGTTTTTTTCTAATTTGACCAAAATTGTTGTCGTAAACCAAAACTATTCACTCTGATTAAAGGCTAGCCTGCTACAATGAGCCGTCGTGCGCCAATCGTTATTTGTTTTCAGTCAGTGCGTAACAGATCACCCGGCCATCAACACCCGAGGCAAATAGACAGTGACTTAACTAATAGACAGTGACTTAACTAATTAACTTTTCACGTCCTTTTTATGGTCTAAAATATTCTAACGATACATTTTGTAGATTTTAATCTTGAAATCTACTGGTAAACGTCTTTGCCGAAATGCAACAGTTCTCTCACTTGTTAGATTTCCTCTTTTCTCTGACAGTCTTGCGCTCCTCTCCCCCGCCCCCTCGAACAATGATTCTGCACGGTCCCATTCGCACACGGTCCCATTATTTGTTGACCTTTGGGCTATGTAGGTGCCACTATGCTCTTATTAGCGCCTTGATAACGTATTTTCTTACCTCTATGTGTGTGTGTGTGTGTGTGTGTGTGGTGGGGGGCTTGAACCGAACTCTCACATTCTAGTGACATGACTGTTTAGGCTACCATACGTCACACTAATGTACAGCCTATTGTCATCAACACAATATAGACATTTCGATTGTGTCTTACCCTGGGCTAGACATAGTTTACATGCAGAAAATAATAATAATGTGTGTGCAGGCCTAATAGTGTGTGTAGCCTACTGTGTATACAAACGTATTATATTCTGATTATGATAGCAACAGGATATAATGACTGAGGTCTACATTTAGCAAGGTCTATTTTCAAACCAACATCTATGTCTGTGTTAAAGTGTTTTTTCTGCCTTGTACATTTTCAAAGCTTGTAACCGATATGAGCAGAGAATTAGCAGGATATTTGTATAATATAGGCAAGTATGTTTTTTTTGGGGGGGGGGGCAGTTACAAAAAATGAGACTAGCGTGGATAGGAGATGTATTGATTATGTGAGACTGACACGGTGTGAAGAATGACAAAATGTGTGTGTGTGTGAGAGAGAGAGAGACAGAGAGAGAGGAGAGGGGTATTCTCATGGCTGGTGTCAGTGCCTCTGTTTCTCCAGCTTTCAGACCTCATTAGTGGTGAAAGACATTGATACTGACAACTTTTTTTCTTTCTTTCATTCATTCCTCCACTCTTCCTGGGTTTCTAAACATTGTATACCTTTAGCCCCTTCACTGTTAATGTCAACAGGCTCATCCTCTTTGTTCTATGTCATTTATGCCATATCACCCTGCTCCACACTATATCTGACCTTTTGTTGAGATTTCTATATTCTCTACCAAAAAGCCTATTCATTTAAAACGGTATATGTTCTCTAAACTGAAGTCTATTAAAACATGTTTGCCAATGAAATTGATCGAAAATAATTTAGTCTGAGTAAATTTGTTTGTGCAGGAGATCTAACAAGATTGGCCTCAGTGGTGGACTTACCATTAGGCAGAAGAGGCAATTGCCGTAGGCCTCATATCATCAAGGGGCCTTGTGAGCCGGGCATAATATATATTTTTTTACAAAATACTAGTTATCCTTTAAAAACATTTTTTTATCTTAATGAGGCCACATTGTTGACAAAAAAGGCCTTCAAAAAGTCAATTAATCCATACAGCTGGGGGCGGCAGGGTAGCCTAGTGGTTAGAGTGTTGGACCAGTATCCAAAAGGTTGCAAGTTCAAATCCCAGAGCTGACAAGGTATAAATCTGTCATTCTCCTCCTGAACAGGCAGTTAACCCACTGTTCCTAGGCCATCATTGAAAATAAGAATTTATTCTTAACTGACTGTCCTAGTTAAATAAAGGTTAAAAAAATAATTCTTAAGTGATCAATAATTTATTTCCATACATATATTTCATATCAATATTAATATAATCCAAGTTTTTCTCAAAATAGTAGAAACAAGTGTCATTAATCACCCCGGGACCAGTTCATTATAACAAACTATTTCACCTTGACAGAGTTACCATACATTGTTTCACGCAATATGATTGCAAACGTGACTTTCATTGAAATTAAGCTGCAATAATGAGGCACTTTCAGAGCGGGGCAGAGAAAATAAAAAGAAAGGAAGTTTTAATTTTAACAGAAAAATCTAACTGGCTTCTGCCTGGGGCCTCCAAATCACTAAGTCTGCCCCTGATTCGCCTAAGTCAGCCTTTTGTGGCCTAAGTGTGGGATGTACTGTCAGTTCTACACTTTATTTATTCATTGGCCAACTTTAGTGAGGGGGAAAGTGTAGCACATATTGAATATGGATCAATAGATCACTCCCCGGGATGCATACTGTCAGCTGCCTAAGCCGCTGGGCACCAGAAAAGCCTCTGGTTACATTAGCATATGCAGGAAAAAAAACTAGAGCCAGACTGTTTTGTTTTTTTGGGTCCGATACCGATTCTGCTTTTTGGGCGACAAACCTTACTGTCACCGACATATCTGCCGATGTACTGTTTTACAGCAGGGAAAGGAAAAAGTTGAATTCTCATAAATTGCTATCCAAAAGAGTAATTGTCCAAGTGATATATGCTTTAAATGTTGATTTCTTACATTATGAAAATGTGTTCAGATAAGCATGAGATTCCCTTTTTTCATTCTATTTATTAAATATTGGTTATTGGTGAAATTAACACTACCTGCCCAAATGCATAGTGACAACTGCAAAGTTTGGTGGAGGAGGAATAATGGTCTTGGGACTGTTTTTTATGGTTCGGGCTAGGCACCTTATTTCAAGTGAAAGGAAATCTTAACGCTACAGCATACAATGACTAGACGATCTAGACGATTCTGTGCTTCCAACTTTGTGGCAACAGTTTGAGGAAGGCCCTTTCCTGTTTCAGCATGACAATGCCCCCGTGCACAAATTGAGGTCCATACAGAAAGGGTTTGTTGATATCGGTGTGGACGAACTTGACTGGCCTGCACAGAGCCCCGACCTCAACCCCATCCAACATCTTTGGGATGATATGGAACGCCAAATGCAAGCCAGGCCTAATCCCCCATCATCAGTGCCCGACCTCACGAATGCTCTTGTGGCTGAATGGAAGTAAGTGCCCGCAAGCAATGTTCCAACATCTAGTGGAAAGCCTTCCCAGAAGGGAGGAGGCTGTTATAGCAGCAAAGGGGGGACTAACTCCATGTTAATGCTCAGGATTTTGGAATGAGACATGCAATGAGCAGGTGTCCACATACTTCTGGTCATTCAGTGTACCTAGCACTACAAAACAATACACACAAAATCCCAAAAGTAAAAATATATAAATGAGGAAATATCGTTACGAATCCAATTAACAAACCAAGTAGCACTGTAACAGTAATCAAAATATAGATGTACCTACAACAGATTAATTTACACAAGATATAGGCTACTAAGAATTATATGTACAGCAGTAGATATATTACAGTGAGCTGTGTCAAGAATCCAGTATATAAATAAATATGTGGTGTGTGTTGCACATTGTACAGGAATGCAACGTACAGGAGTAGAAATATTAGAATGAGCTATTTTGAGAATACAGTATGTAAATGCAGAGTATAAAACCCCATAGCAAAATGGATAGAATTGCAGGAAATTAGCTTCCGGACCTGAGTCCGGAATATAAATAATGTACTGTATATGTATGTGAATGGTGTGTATAGCAGTAGTTATATAGGATGAGCCATGACTAGAATAGAGTATATACATATAAAGTGACTCTTATGTTCATAAGGCAGTGGTCTCTAAGGTACAGGGTACAGTAGCAGGTGGTAGCCGGCTTGTGACAGTATCTGAGGTTCAGGGCAGGGTACGGGGCGATCACAGAACGGCAATTGATCCAGACAGATAAACTCAGCTACTGATCTGTTCAATCGTTGGGCATCTTTTGAATTCAGTGTCATGGCATTTTAAACATTTTATGACAATTATTTTGAGACAGCCATGTACAGTATGCATTAATCAATCAATTTGATTTTGTTTTTACCAATCTAACTACAAAAGAACAATGGTAATAATTTATTTGAAAGGTAAATCTCTATTAATAAACTGTGTAAGTCAATATGTAGCCTAGGTCTATTCATAATACAGGTGAATGCATATTATTCAATAGGAATGTGTGCATGCATTGAGTTATTGAGCTTGTTTTAGATGATTTCATGGGGCTACAGATGACAAACAATCCCTTCCATTTAGGACTTATTTCATTGGCTACTGCTAGGAGAACATATCATTTTATTGCACTGATCAACAGCATTTGAATATAATCTCTTCTTTTATAAAAGTGTGCGCGGTCTCTTTAAGAAAGTAATGACATCATTTGCTGAGGCTGTGAATGTGTCTGTGGAATCTGATTTTGTGGCTATGGAATCGAGTGGAAACCAGACCTGTGGCAAGGGAGACGAAGAATTGAATGAGTTTTTGGTGGTGATGGAGACGGAGTGAATTAATGGTTTTGGTGACAATCAGCTTTGAAATCAGCATATTTTGTGTTATGGTTTGCATATTATCACAAACAAAGCACTAGGGTAGTGGAGTGATGGTGCTTCAGCTGTAAACTAGCTAGGAAGCCTACAATTAAAGTTGGAAGCTACTGTTATCGTCTTGCATTGTATAAGTGTTCTAGCCTGTATTGACATTGTTTTGCGAACAGTAATGAACAGTTTCAACCTTTCTAAATGCAGTGTTGCATTATTCAAGTGTGTTAATTTCTGTGCTGCATGAGTGGGGAGCTAACAATGCAGCCCAGACAGCTCTAGCAATGAATCAGTAAGTAGAGCAGGCACTTTGCTGATAGACAGACTTGATCCTCTCTATCACGTGAGACACATTTGACAGAGGTACCAAACATAACAAAGATTCTAGTATACCGTTTCGGTATACGGTGCCACACAAGTGGCCACGCAGTCATGGGTAAATGAAGGGTATAGGAGGAGGCTGAGCATGCACCCCTGTGGGGCCCCCTTGTTGAGGATCAAAGTGGCGGAGGTGTTGTTACCAACTTTGGGTCGGCCCGTCAGGAAGTCCAGGATCCAGTTGGACAGGGAGGGATTCAGACCCAGGGCCCTAAGCTTAGTGATGAGCTTGGAGGGCACTATGGTGTTGAAGGCTGAGCTGTAGGCTGAGCTGCTGTGGTTGATTGCGTTGGTTCGGGCTTTCAGTTTTGCACGAATGTTGCCCTTTATCAACAGTTTCTGGTTTGGATAAGTTCTAATCGTCACTTATCCTCTTCCTGATGAATCCAGTCAATAATTCAATATTATTCCCAGAGGTAACCCGGAACATATCCCAGTCCGTGTGATCAAAACAATCTTAAAGCATAGATTCCAACGTTAAACTGTCCTTACCACGGGTGCTTCTTGAGTTTAACAAGTTTTAAGCAAGTTATTGCTACAAAATGTATGTTGAGTAACTCTCAATAATTGTCATTAAGGGGAATAGGAAGTTCGGCTACTTAGATAGAGAGGGGGAGCGGGTGATAGACCACTAAGGTGTGTTCTTTGGAGCTCTTCTTAAAAACAATCAACAAACCAATCAGGTCTTGAGCAGGAAGCTAACATGTGATCCGGGAGGTTACCACCTTATTAACCAGGCGATGGAAAGGAAGAGAGAGAGAGAGAGAGAGAGTGTGTGTGTGTGTGTGTGTGTGTGTGTGTGTGTGACAGCACCCAGGCCAAATTATCTGCTCTGGAAAGGGCCTGACCTGACCCAAAAGCTCATAGGACCGAGAGACAGAAAGAGATTGAGAGGGAGGGCAATACTGAAATACAGTGCAGGCATGGTGCCATGTTGTCTATGACAAGGCTTAGACATATTTTTAGATATACCAAGCATTTCTGTATAAATCTTACTCTTAGTGTGGGTGCATCTGTGTGTGCCTAAGAGTGTGCAAACACACACACACACACACACACACACACACACACACACACACACACACACACACACACACACACACACACACACACACACACACACACACACACACACACACACACACACACACACACACAGACACACACGTGAAGGCATATGTACTTCTGCCTTTGTGTATATCTGATTATGGTCCCTGATTGCGAGTGACAGTGTGCAGATTGAGTTGCACAGCCTCTCTAATTCTCTCTATTAATGAGCAACGCTCCACACTGCTGCCCCGGACCCCATCTATTAATCACAATTTGTCATCTGCCTCATGCTCTCTCCCTCCCTCCCACTCCCTCCCGCCTTCTCTCTCCCTCCCTCCCACTCCCTCCTGCCTTCTCTCTCCCTCCCTCCCTCCCTCCCTCCCTCCCTCTCCCTCCCTCCCACTCCCTCCCGCCTTCTCTCTCACTCTCTCCCTCCCTCCCTCTCCCTCCCTCCCTCCCACTCCCTCCCGCCTTCTCTCTCACTCTCTCCCTCCCTCCCACTCCCTCCTGCCTTCTCTCTCACTCTCTCCCTCCCTCCCTCCCACTCCCTCCCGCCTTCTCTCTCACTCTCTCCCTCCCTCCACACTCCCTCCCGCCTTCTCTCTCACTCTCTCCCTCCCACTCCCTCCTGCCTTCTCTCTCACTCTCTCCCTCCCTCCCACTCCCTCCCGCCTCTCTCTCACTCTCTCCCTCCCTCCCACTCCCTCCTGCCTTCTCTCTCCCTCCCTCCCTCCCTCTCCCTCCCTCCCACTCCCTCCCGCCTTCTCTCTCACTCTCTCCCTCCCTCCCTCTCCCTCCCTCCCACTCCCTCCCGCCTTCTCTCTCACTCTCTCCCTCCCTCCCACTCCCTCCTGCCTTCTCTCTCACTCTCTCCCTCCCTCCCACTCCCTCCCGCCTTCTCTCTCACTCTCTCCCTCCCGCCACACTCCCTCCCGCCTTCTCTCTCACTCTCTCCCTCCCTCCCACTCCCTCCTGCCTTCTCTCTCACTCTCTCCCTCCCTCCCACTCCCTCCCGCCTTCTCTCTCACTCTCTCCCTCCCTCCCACTCCCTCCCGCTTTCTCTCTCACTCTCTCCCTCCCTCCCTCCCACTCTTTCCCGCCTTCTCTCTCCCTCCCTCCCGCCTTCTCTCTCACTCTCTCCATCCCTTGCTCTCCACATCTTGTCCCCACCTTGCTTCCTCTCTCCAACCAAATATGTCTGCTTTTCTTCTCAACATCTATTCTCTGTCCCTCAGTCTGTCTTTGTCTCTGTGTTCATTCATCTCAATCTCAGTCTTAGTCTCTGTGTTCATTCGTCTCAGTCTCAGTCTTTGTCTCTGTGTTCATTCATCTCAGTCTCAATCTTAGCCTCTGTGTTCATTCATCCCATTCTATCCTATATCATCTCATCTCTCCTATTCTTCCAGTTTGTCCATTCTTTCCTTCTCTCTCTCCATTTTTCTCTCCTCTTTCACACATCTCTTTTTCCCTCTCTGTCTGCCTATCCCTTGCTCTTACTTCTTCCTCAGCTGGGGAATATGGTCAAGCATACTGAGAGGGTTTCTCACTGAAATTTCACATTTTAATTCTGCTGACACTCTCAAGGTTAAGCAAACTGTTTCACACCAGCAAAAAGTGATTTATCGGCCCAATTCATGCCTGTATCGATACTCTGTAATTACATATTTTGTCATATGTAGTTGTTGTTTGGCAAAATGAAAATATTGAACAGTATGGAAGGGGCGACTGGTATTGGGTGTATTGCGGCCATCTTTTATGTTGTTGCTGATGAGTGTCCTGTGTCATACAGTCATTATTGTTGAATGGACATATCACAATAAAAAGTGTGTAATGCAAGAGTAAGGTAGAGTATATGAATTTACAATGGGGCAGAGCTCTGGGTAAACCAGAGTGCATGTGTTTGGTTTTACAAGGAGATTAAAACCAGGACAATTCGGATAGTACAACAAGGAAAAAGTGGGGACATTTCGCTGGTCCCCACAAGGAAAATACTTTTTTAGGCTCAGGGTTAGGGTTAGGGTTAGAATTATGGTAAGAGGAAGAATTAGGGTTAGGAGTTAAGGTTAGGGTTAAGGTTAGGTTAAGGGTTAGGTTTAGAGTTAGAGTTAGGGAAAATAGAATTTTGAATAAGAATCAATTGTTTGGTCCCCACAAGGATAGTAAAACGAACGTGTGTGTGTGTGGGTAGTAGTGTGGACAGGTGGAGCCTTGTAATTTGCTGGTATAACCCGCAGTATTTACATCAGTACCCAAGCTGTGCATGCCCCAAACATTGCTCATCAATTTTAAAAATACAATGTTTGCAAGATACAGTATGCGGCTTTCAATACATGCATGAGGGCTTGTAAAATACAATATAAGATTTGTCAGTGTATGTGTGACTGTGTGTGTATGAAAGAGAGTGGAAGACAGTGGGAGAGAGTGCCCTGTACAGTTCATTACCAATTGATCAATGGTATCTACTGAATCCTCCAAAACAATTTGTATCAGCCATTTTCAACTCCCCCCCCCCCATAGTGAAGTATTAATTTAAACTCTTGTCTCGCCAACCCTCCCCTCCCTCCCTACTCATACCCCCAAAATATATGTCTGCTATATGGATAGACGCGAGAGGCGTGGCAGAGGGGACACTTAGAGAGGGATATGAAGAGGAAAAGACAATGGAATGAATAAAGAAATTAAGAGAAAGCTGAAACTCTTAATGCAATTCCTTTATTCTAATCACAATATTTATTTCTTACCTGAAATGGTCATGTATTGATTTGACCATATTTTTCCCCTTATTAAATTCTGTCATTATTTTGTGTATTGTACTGCTTTGGCAACACTGGATCATCCCTTTCATGCCAATAAAGCCTATTTGAATGTGAAAGCGGTAGGGTGATTGAGAAGAGAGGGAAAAGGGTCAGTTTCTATTGCCAATAGACTATTCATGCTGCGGCCATGATTGTTCTAACTCCAGGCCAGGAGTCAGGAAGCGGAAGTGCTCCATCGTAGTCTATAGAACAGCTCAACCTTTCCTCAAGTTCAACCTTTAAACTACAGTAACAGACAACTAATAAACCAACCAAGGGAAGTAACATGTCACCTATATGCAAACCCTAGGCAACGGCTGATTTAATGATCAATACATTGATTTAGCATAAATATAGCTGCACAAGATGTATAACACCATTCAGATCCTCCCTGTGAATGCGGTCTATGACACAGTTTTACAGTGCTGTTATAGGTGTGTATGATTTCCTCATATACAGTACTGAGCTGGCCTCCGACTGTAACCCTTTCTTGACCTTTAGTGACAGCCACGAGGCTGCACTAATGGCTGATTAAATTGACTTTTTTTAGTCTGTGTGAACATGGGAGAGAGAGAGAGAGACAATGACGTCTTTAAAGGCTGACGTCAGTGACATGTATATTGAGTCACTGGGACGATAAACCGAAAATTATTGACACCGACCATACCAATCACAAATCACAGGCATTTCGCTGATATCGTTCATTACAATAAGTAGCCTATACTAGAGAAATGTGAAGTTTGAAATTAAATACGTTTTATAATATGGGTGTTAGTGGGACAATTGATGGCTGTAGTAGTAGTTTAAAGGATAACACAAAAAACTGATTTTAGTCCATATTGGCACACATCCCCACTCACACTCCTAAAGCAACACACCACTTCAGCCCACACAGAGGTTTAGGGATGTGTGTGAAACAGCACTGCTGTTAGGGGTTTAAACAAAAAAACTGTACTGATTTTCATGTGCAAATGTCAGTCATGAGCAATCAGAGATCTACCCTCCTGGAGGAGGCAGACACACACACACACACACACACACACACACACACACACACACACACACACACACACAAATGTACAGCCCGAAGGGGGAAGTGTGTGCTGAATAATTGAAAAGAGCCACTCCTCTCGCTGTTCACAGGTCACAACCTTTCTAAAACGATGACAGGAGATGTATCCCCTGACCCCCTCCAAGTCTCTCTCAGTACGTCTTATTCACTGGAACTAATACCACCCACTCAGGGAGTAGCCTGAACTGGAACCCTTATGTTTGCACCCTAAATACCAGCCTTATCCACATGCATGAGCTTTACATACACTTTACAGGTTGATATTGGTGTTGTTGCCAAGAGAGTGGAATACCATTTTGAAAGAGTTCAAAGATAAGAATCTTAAGGTTGGACATCACAAACAGAGAGAAGAAAGCAGAGAAGGAACACCAACCCGTGACGAAGGACAGAAAGACAGCAGGGGAGAGAGTGTTGGATCATCCACCAGGGATGACAAGGGCAGCAGAGAGAAGAGAGGAGAGAGGGAGAGTGGAGCGAGACATCCGTGACCCTTTTTTTTAGCTCTTAAACCATGCTGTCCATGCCAATGCATCACTGCCAGACAACACCTCCTCCTATCCCACTACAGACGACAAGAACATGACAGCCTGTCTCATATACTGGACAGTACTCACCAACACACACACGCAGACACACACATACACGCAGACACACACGCAGACACGCACACACACGCAGACACACATGCAGACACGCACGCACACATACGCAAACACGCGCACGCACACACACACACGCAGACACGCAGACGCAGACACACACACATACACGTGTATGCCACACATACAGACACAGAGGGATCGTTCCCATCAACTAAAGGGGCATGTGACACAGTAGTGGTGCGTGAGTGAAATCACAGGGGAAGCCACTGGGGAAGCCGAGCCAGTAAAAAAGCCCTATTACAACCTATGTTGTGATAATTGTGGCTTTTGCTCTAAAACCCATTCATTCATACACCACCGTGATATACTGTAGGCCTACAATAAGTCTGTGACAACAAAAAGACAACAGTCACACAGTGTAGGAATAAATTCAACTACACATACGTTTGTTTCATCACAAAACCGGAGAGCAACATAGCAAATATTGCCCGTAACAAACATTTATATGACATGCATCATGGTCACACAAGTTCATGTTTTGGACAGTTTACTAAATGACTACTGATTTAGAACCACAGAGTTACCGCAAGTCAGCACAAAGGAAAGAGGAGAACTGCCTCCGCTATTCCAGCACCATTTCAACTTAAACATTTAAACATCATTAAATCAACAAGGCTATATATGCTTATTTTAATACACTGAAAACAAACTTAAAGACGCCAAAAACAATTTAGTCCAATCAATGTTGCTAAATATCATGTGGCTGTCCATGGTACTGATTTCTGTGTGTGTGTGCGTGTGTGCGCAAGTTACAAAACAATTGTGACTCTTTCATGTTGGCAAAACAGTCTATGGCTCTGTATGCTTTTAGTTTTTGTTTTCATAGGCTACCTAGCCTAAATGCTTGTTAGCCTAACTTCCTAACTACTCTGCAGCACTCCACCAATCAGGCCTTTACGGTAGAGTGGCCAGACAGAAGCCACTGCTCAGTAAAAAGCACACGACAGCCTCCTTGGAGTTTGCCGAAAGGGATTAAAGGACTCTCAGACCAGGAGAAACAAGATTCTCAAGATTCTCACATCTGGAGGAAACCTGGCACCATCCCTACGGTGAAGCATGGTGGTGGCAGCCTCATGCTGTGGGGATGTTTTTCAGTGGCAGGGACTGGGAGTCAGGATCGAGGGAAAGATGAAAGGAGCAAAGTACAGAGAGATCCATGATGAAAATATGCTTCAGAGCGCTCAGGACCTCAGGCTGGGGCGAAGGTTCACCTTCCAACAGGACAATGGCTCTAAGCACACAGCCAAGACAATGCAGGAGTGGCTTTGGGACAAGTCTCTGAATGTCCTTCTGTCCTTCAGTGGCCCAGTCAGAGCCCGGACTTGAACCTGATTGAACATCTCTGGAGAGAGCTGAAAATAGCTGTGCAGCGATGCTCCCCATCCAACCTGACAGAGCTTGAGAGGATCTGCAGAGAAAAATTTGAGAAACTCCCCAAATACAGGTGTGCCAAGCTTGTTGCATTATACCCTTATAAGACTTGAGGCTGTAATCGCTGCCAAAGGTGCTTCAACAAAGTACTGGGTAAAGGGTCTGAATACTTATGTAAATGTGATATTTCCATTTTTTATTTGTAATACATTTGCAAAAAATCTATAAAACTGTTTTTGCTTTGTCATTATGGGGTATTGTGTGTAGATTTAATCCATTTTAGAATAAGGCTGTAATGTAAGAAAATGTGGAATAAGTCAAGGTGTCTGAATACTTTCCCAAATGCACTGTATCTTTAGGAAGTCCTTCAATTCAAATGGATGTCCTCTCCCTAAGACCCCCCTCACCACCACCCTGTGATTCCCATTTCGGAAAGCCCTATATTGTCTTGTCAACACAAACAAGGCTGTAACACACACACAGTGTGCCCAAACACACTCTGTGGGCCACTCTAGATAAATATCCATATTATCTTCTCCATGTACTGAGGCTAACTGGCCATCCATCTTCCTTTATTAGGCTTAAATGTGCAATATCAGTGTGTGAAAAGCCATCCATCTCAGTATCTGTCAGTTTCTCACAGTGATTCTTCCATTCTGGCTCTACCCTGCTGTCTGTCTGTCTGTCTGTCTGTCTGTCTGTCTGTCTGTCTGTCTGTCTGTCTGTCTGTCTGTCTGTCTGTCTGTCTGTCTGTCTGTCTGTCTGTCTGTCTGTCTGTCTGTCTGTCTGTCTGTCTGTCTGTCTGTCTGTCTGTCTGTCTGTCTGTCTGTTCCCAGACAACTAGCTTTTGTAAACAAGAAGCGCTCAGCACAATTACAGTAACAAATCTTTCTCTCTCCTACTATTTTTATTCCTCTCCCACACTATCCCCCGCAGCCCCCTGTCTTTCATTTTCCTCTGGCTTGCTCCTTCTCTTTCTTTCTTTCTTTCTTTCTTTCTTTCTTTCTTTCTTTCTTTCTTTCTTTCTTTCTTTCTCTTTCTTTCTTTCTCACTCTCTCTCTCTCACGCTCTCTCTCACTCGCTCTCGCACTCTTGCTCTCCCTCTCTCTCTCTCTCTCTCTCTCTCTCTCTCTCTCTCTCTCTCTTCACATAGCGAGTAGTGAGGTGGCCTCGTTTGTTTTTATCTTGCAGCTAACAAGCTCTCATTTAGCCTCTGCTGGGCAGGAATGGCTTGGTAGACCTATCAATTTCCAGAGCAATGTTTGTGTGTGTGTATTATGCTGTACTGAGACATCTCTAATTTTACACCAGCAGTGAAAGATCAGGGTCTATAAAATAAATAGCATCATTACAACACCATACATTGTGGAAGCCTAACGAGATTGCCTTTGCCCTATAGAAAACAATGAGAGAGAGAGAGATTGGCAGACTGACAGATGGAGAGGCAGAGAGAAAATAAATAGTGATTGAAGTTTAATTGTAATGCAAAAGAGCACTAGTCCTTCACTCACCTACTTCATGACCTTGTTTAAAATCTTCCACCCACATCCTAAAGCTTCTGGTAATGGGAGTGAAGCACAGTCCCCGTTAATGGTTCATTGTTTTGGAAAGCAGACATCTTCACTTTTTCCACATTTTGTTACAGCCTTATTCTGAAACTGATTACATTGTTTTTTCCCTCATCAATCTACACACAATACCCCATAATGACAAAGCAATGTATAATTTTGGGGGGGAAATATCACATTTACATAAGTATTCAGACCATTTGCTATGAGACTCGAAATTGAGCTCAGGCGCATCCTGTCTCCATTGATCATCCTTGAGATATTTCTACAACTTGATTGGAGTCCACCTGTGGTAAATTCAATTGATTAGAAATTATTTGGAAAGGCACACACCTGTCTATATAGAAAATATTGTGTTGGATTGTGTTGAGGCACAGACCTGGAGAAGGGTACTAAAAATGTCTGCAGCATTGTAGGTCCCCAAGAACACAATGGCCTCCATCATTCTTAAATGGAAGAAGTTTAGAACCACCAAGACTCTTCCTAGAGCCGGCCGCCTGGCCAAAATTAGCATCGGTGGAGAAGGGCCTTGGAACCCGATGGTCACTCTGACAGAGCTCCTGAGTTCCTTTGTGGAGATGGGAGAACCTTCCAGAAGGACAACCATGTCTGCAGCACTCCACAAATCAGGCCTTTATGGTAGAGTGGCCAGATGGAAGCCACTCCTCAGTAAAAGGCACATAACAGCCCTCTTGGAGTTTACCAAAAGGCACCTATTTTTTTATTTAACTAGGAAAGTCAGTTAAGAACACATTCTTATTTACAATGATGGCCTACTGGGGAACAATGGGTTAACTGCCTTGTTCAGGGGAAGAACAACAGATTTTTACCTTGTCAGCTCTGGGATTCAATCCAGCAACCTTTCGGTTACTGGCCCATCGCTCTACCCACTAGGCTGCCCGCCGCTACCTAAATGACTCACAGACCATGAGAAACAAAATTCTTTGTTCTAATGAAACTAAGATTGAACTCTTTGGCCTGAATGCCAAGCGTCACGTCTGGAGGAAACCTGACACCCTCCCTACGGTGAAGCATGGTGGTGGCAGCATCACCATGTGGGGATGTTTTTCAGTGGCAGGGACTGGGAGACTAGTCAGGATCGAGGGAAAGATTAAATGAGCAAAGTACAGAGCGATCCTTGATGAAACCCTGCTCCAGAACGCTCAGGACCTCAGACTGGGGGCGAAGATTCACCTTCCAACAGGACAACAACCCTAAGCACACAGCCAAGACAACACAGAAGTGGCTTTGGTACAAGTATCTGAATGTCCTTGAGTGGCCCAGTCAGAGCCCAGATTTGAACAGGATTGAACATCTCTGGAGAGACCTGAAAATAGCTGTGCAGCAACACTCCCCATCTAACCTGACAGAGCTTGAGAGGATCTGCAGAGATGAATGGGAGAAACTCCCCAAATACAGGTGTGCCAAGCTTGTAGTGTCATACCCAATTAGACTTGAGATTGAAATCAATGCCAGAGGTGCTTCAACAAAGTACTGAGTAAGGGTCTTAATGTAAATATGATATTTCAGTGTTTTGTTTTTAATAAATTTGCAAACATTTCTAAAACCCTGTTTTTGCTTTGTCATTTTGGGGTATTGTGTGTAGATTGATGAGGGGGAAAAAACAATTTAATATTTTTTTTAACAAGGCTGTAACGTAACAAAATGTGGACAAAGTCAAAGGGTCTGAATACTCTCTGAAGGCATTGTACAGTATTTCCCAAGTTAATATTCCTTTCAGTCACGTAATTTACTTTCAGATACACCCCTTTAACTTATGGCGTGGCATACCACTGATACTCCTTTCACAGTCTAGCACTAGTCCAACATTTTTATTTTTTGTTTTTACATGTTGGCTTTCATAACTAGTTATTGATCTAGTGCAGGGGTATTCAACAGGGGGTCTGTTCAAAATAATGTTTTTATTAATATCGCTAGCAACAACAGAATAAACAAATGTTGCATTACACACCTACAGTAGAAAATATGAGAATATCCTATTTCTAATTATGTCAACTTTATTTCTTGAAAAAAGTTAAACAAATTACACTCCTTGGAGCCAATTACACTCACACACCAGCGAATAGGCTACCAGTGTGGCAAGTGCCGCTGGCTGCTGGTTAGTTTTCTTAACTTAGACATACATTTTTGCCAACACATGGCTAACCTTTATTTATCCAGCTGCTAAACAGCTGCTCTTAGTGAAAATGTGTTTGGAGTTACCTTTCGTAGCTAACTGGCTATGTCAGAGTTTACACTTCCTCTTCCAATTATAATGTGGGGAGGTCAAAATAATGAGAAACTATCTACCAAATCTATTCCTTTTAAAATGTTGATTACTTTTTCATTCACCTGATGGTAAGACAATACATGAAATGTACATTTGTTTTTACAAATGTAGGATGGGGGTCCCTGGGTCGCCCGTTTTCCAGGGGGATCCATGGAAAAGAAAAGGTTGAAGACCCCTGATCTAGTGGGTTGATCACTTTGAGACAGTTTTTAGTTGTTGCATTAAGCAAGGATCAAAGATTCCATTAATGGTTTAAATGTCCCCAACTGCTACTGATTTGTAATTATTACTTAACGAGAGCAAATTAACATTTTGTGCCATTTTGCAAGTGTCGTTGACTGAACCGTGACACATTTAGGCCTATTTGTCACTTATTAGTTTGTGTGTGTTCATGCATGCACATGGTGCACTTTTCAGCATGGTGTGTGTATTTGAAATGGTAATCTTCTGATTTCCCCCCTTTTCATCAGATTCTCACCATTTCTCCTCTCCCTGGTATGTCATTCCTGTAAAGCCATGTTTTAATATTTAAATGCACTATTTCCTTCATTGAGTTGAAGCTTAGTGTATCTAAGGAGGGTTTGAATGATGGCTAGAAACTGCAAAGAAGAGACACATGATTTAATAAATATATCGAAAGAGCTTAGCGGGTGACTTATCTTCCCTGCATTCACAGGCATAACAGTAAATCGCAAACGACCCAAGTTGCTCCCTCTCTCTTTCTTTCTCTTCATCTATCTTTCCAGTGACACCATTTCTCCATTGCTCCTAGTCGGCTAGTGTAACTCTTTTAGCAGAATAATGAGTTTGGTGTCTGTAACTTCATTTTAGGATACAGCAGATGTCATCAACTGTTGACATATTTATCTATTTGCATACGCATGTGATCTAGTCTTCATATCAGATCTTTCTGATGTTGCATTCCTCTTTCAACATGTCAAACAACACACATACAACATATAGCAGCATTTCCCCCTGGTTTCTGAGTTTTCCTAGTTTTTTCAAGGTTTCACTCTCAAAATCATACTTTATTTTAATAGAAAAACTACACAAATGTAATGTTCTAAGTCTACAACAATCCTTAAACCACATCAGGAAACCCCTTTTGAGGTCTTGGAACAATCAACAACAACAAAACGTTGGTTAGTGTAGTTGCCCTTTAATTCAATTGTGTGCCAAGCAAGTTACCTTTGTGTTTTACTAGCAGTGTTTGTATGTAAAGTGTAGGCTACATGTCATAGCAGAGTTTTCATATCACAGCTTACAAATAATCATGATGTCAACATTGAATTGTGAACCTTTGTTTGGAAAGCCTTTAGAAATGTTCATTCAAACATGATGACTGGATTGCACATCGTAATGACTCAACCAAGACCTGCATACCCATTGCTGTTTGAATAAATCTTGATAATAAAAAATACAAGCAAATTGTGAACAAAAAAGTAACGTAACCAGAAAAACATTATTTTAGTGACACCCTAGTGACCAATAAGAAATTGGTGTCACATTGCCAAGTCAAAGAGTCGCAAACATTTTGGTCGCAGTTTTGAGCCGTGAATTGTCACAAGCATAAAGTGCATTCGGACAGTATTCAGACCCCTTGACCCTTTCCACATTTTGTTACGTTACAACCTCACTCTAAAATGGATGAATAAAACAACAACTGGTTGTAGAGGGCTTTCCAAATGGGAATCACAGGGTGGTGGTGAGGGGGGTCTCAGGGAGAGGACATACATTTGAATTAAAGGACTTCCTGAAGATACAGTGCATTCGGGAAAGTATTCAGACCCCTTGACTTTTTCCACATTTTTTTACATTACAGCCTTATTCTAAAATGGATTAAATCTACACACAATACCCCATAATGACAAAGCAAAAACAGGTGTTTAGATTTTTTTGCAAATGAAATACAAATCAAAACTGAAAAATTTACATAAGTATTCAGAACCTTTACTCAGTACTTTGTTGAAGCACCTTTGGCAGCGATTACAGAGTGTTCCTGGGTATGAAGCTACAAGCTTGACACAGTTGTATTTGGGGAGTTTCTCCCATTCTTCTCTGCAGATCCATTTCAGCTCTGTCAGGTTGGATGGGCAGTGTCGCTGCACAGCTATTTTCAGGTCTCTCCAGAGATGTTCAATCGGGTTCAAGTCCAGGCTCTGACTGGGCCAATCAAGGACATTCAGAGACTTGTCCTGAAGCCACTGCTGCATTGTCTTGGCTGTGTGCTTAGGGTCATTGTCCTGTTGGAAGGTGAACCTTCGCCCCAGCCTGAGGTCTTGAGTGCTCTGGAGCAGGTTTTCATCATGGATCTCTTTGTACTTTGCTCCGTTCATCTTTCCCTGACTAGTCTCCTAGTCCCTGCCACTGAAAAACATCCCCACAGCATGATGCTGCCAGTATAACCGTTGTGAAATGGCTAGCTAGTTAGCGGTGGTGCGCGCTAACAGCGTTTCAATCGGTGACGTCACTCGCTTTGAGACCTTGAAGTAGTGGAAGTAGTGGAAGTAGTGGTAGTGGTTCCTCTTGCAGCGATGGGTAACGATGCTTCGTGGGTGTCAGTTGTTGATGTGTGCAGAGGGTCCCAGGTTCGAGGAAGGGCAAGGGGACGGACTAAAGTTAAATTAAAGTTAAACTAAAGTTAAACTGTTACATTGATGCTGTTGACCCGGATCACTGGTTGCTGCGGAAAAGGAGGAGGTCAAAAGGTGGGTGAATGTGACCGATGTGAAATGGCTAGCTAGTTAGCGGTGGTAATAGCTTTTCAATCGGTGATGTCACTCGCTTTGAGACCTTGAAGTAGTGGTTCCCCTTGCTCTGCAAGGAACGTGGCTTTTGTGGAGCGATGGGTAATGATGCTTGGTGGGTGACTGTTGTCTGTGTGCAGAGGGTCCCTGGTTCGAGCCCGGGTAGGGGCGAGGGGACGGACTAAAGTTATACTGTTACACCACCACCATGCTGTAGGCATGGTGCCAGGTTTCCTCCAGATGTGACGCTTGGCATTCAGACCAAAGAGTTCAATCTTTGTTTCATTAGACCAGAATATCTTGTTTCTCCTGGTCTGAGAGTCCTATGGGTGCCTTTCGGCAAATTCCAAGCAGGCAGTCATGTGCCTTTTACTGGCTTCCGTCTGGCCACTCTACCATAAAGGCCTAATTGGTGGAGTGATGCAGAGCTGGCTGTCCTTCTGGAAGGTTCTCCCATCTCCATAGAGGAACTCTGGAGCTCTGTCAGAGTGACCATAGGGTTCTTGGTCACCTCCCTGACCAATGCCCTTCTCCCCCAATTGCTCAGTTTGGATGGGCGGCCAGCTCTAGGAAGATTCTTGGTTGTTCCATTTAAGATTGATGGAGGCCACTGTGTTCTTGGGGACATTCAATGTTGCAGAATGTTTTGGTATCCTTCCCCAGATCTGTGTCTCGACACAATCCTGTCTCGGAGCTCTACGGACAATTAGTTCGACCTCATGGCTTGGTTTATGCTCTTACATGTACTGTCAACTGTGGGACCTTATATAGGCAGGTGTGTGCCTTTCCAAAGTATGTCCAGTCAATTAAATTTACCACAGGTAGACTCCAGTCAAGTTGTAGAAACATCTCAAGAATGATCAATGGAAACAGGATGCACCTGAGCTCAATTTCGAGTCTGATATCAAAGGGCCTGAATACTTATGTAAATATGGTATTTCTGTGTTGTATTTTTAAGACATTTGCTAAAATTTCTAAAAACCTGTTTTCGCTTTGTCATTATGAGGTATTGTGTGTAGATTGATGAGGGAAAAGTAATAATTGAATACATTTTCGAATACGGCTGTAATGTAACAAATGTGGAAAAATTCAAGGGGTCTGAATACTTTCTGAATGCACTGTACTGTTTCTACATGTGCCAATATCACGACTTCCGCCGAAGTTGGTGCCTCTCCTTGTTCGGGCGACATTCGGCGGTTGTCATCACCGGCTTTCTAGCTGCCACCGATCTACGTTTCTTTTTCTATGTTGTTTTGTCTTGATTGTACACACCTGGTTCCCATTACGTTAATATTATTTTCCCTATTTAACCCTCTGGTTCCCAATATGTTTTGTGTGTATTTGTTCCTTGTTGAGTGTTAGAATGCTGTGTTATGGTGTGTTTTTCCCTGCGTGGAATTTATGGTTGTTTCTTTTCGAGTAAAGTACGTTATTTTACTCAGTTCTGTGTCCTGCGCCTGACTCCATCCTCACCGCGGCACACTGACACTTCATAGCCAATAACTGGGTAATTCCACGAAATGTGTTCCTTCTGAGTCCCTTTGATATTTTAAGTAGAAATTGTGCACAAATATTGCATTTTAAAAGCCTGTTATATATTAAATGAAGTGCCCTTTAACATAGGCCATATGGAGAATTCAATAAATCTGATTTTCAATACGAATAAAGATTCAGCATTTTGACACATCCCGCAAGGATCTCCATCAATGTAAAGCCCTAGCTTTTTTGTTGCTTTGACAGTAATTTCTGAAGATTATTATTTATTTCATGTGATTAGTGACTCATTTATGTTTCCCACTCATTTTAAGGTCAACCCTGTGATGTGAACTGAACTCTCTTTTTAATATTGCAAACCTATTCCTTTTCAAATATTATTTTCTAAAGAAACATTGGGCATCTAATAGTGAAATCATAGTGTAAAAGCAGGTGAGCTGGTTCTACTATTTTTTGCCATTTTCTGGTGTTTTGTGGTGGAAAACTGAGCGGTAAAGTATAACCCGTCAACATTTTTACCCATAGATAGACAGGCTAGAAAGTTTTAACAATTACATTTATTTTTGTGAAGAATGCATTAACTTCTTATGGCTGCAGGGGCAGTATTGTGTAGCTTGGATGAAAGGTTCCCAGAGGTGCCCGGAGTAAACGGCCTGCTCCTCAGTCCCAGTTGCTAATATATGCATATTATTATTAGTATTGGATAGGAAACACTCTGAAGTTTCTAAAACTGTTTGAATGATGTCTGTGAGTATAACAGAACTCATATGGCAGGCAAAAACCTGAGAAGAAATCCAAATTGGAAGTGGCAAATCTGAGGTTGGTCGATTTTCAACCCAGCCCCCATTGAATAGACAGTGGGATATTGGTTATGTTGCACTTCCTAAGGCTTCCACTAGATGTCAACCATCTTTAGAAACTTGTTTGAGGATTCTACTGTGAGTGGGGGCTCATAAGGGTTGTTTGAGCCAGGTGTCTGGCAGATTGCCACAGGCTCTGAGGCGCGGTCACAAGAGAGTTAGCTCTCGTTCCATTGCTTTTCTACAGACTTAGGAATTATCTGGTTGGAATATTATTGGCGTTTTATGCTAAAAACATCCTAAAGATTGATTCCATACATCGTTTGACATGTTTCTACGGACAGTAACGGAACTTTTTGACATTTCATCTGCAACTAGGGAACGCACTTCATGACTTTGGATTTGTTTACCAAACCTGCTAACAAAAGTAGCTCTTTGGACATAAATGATGGACATTATCGAACTAAATCAAACATTTAATGTGGAACTGGGATTCCTGGGAATGCATTCTGATGAAGATCATCAAAGTTAAGTGAATATTTATAATGCTATTTCTGACTTCTGTTGACTACCCAATATGGCGGATATCTTTTTGGCTGCTTTGTTGTCTGAAAGCGGTACTCAGATTATTGCATGGTTTGCTTTTTCTGTAAAGTGTTTTTGAAATCTGACACAGCGGTTGCATTAAGGAGAAGTGTATCTATATTTCCATGTCTAACAATTGTATTTTCATCGACATTTATAACGAGTATTTCTGTAAAATGATGTGGCTCTCTGTTTTTGGAACTAGTGAACATAACGCGCCAATGTATACTGAGATTTTGTTATATAAATATGCACTTTGTCGAACAAAAAATATATGTATTGTGTAACATGAAGTCCTATGAGTGTCATCAAAGGTTTATCAATAATTTTATCTCTATTTGTGCTGTTTGTGACTCCTCTCTTTGGCTGGAAAAATGGCTGAATTGTTCTGTGACTTGGTGGTGACCTAACATAATTGTTTGTGGTGCTTTCGCTGTAAAGTCTATTTGAAATCGGACACTTTGGTGGGATTAACAAGATTACCTTTAAAATGGTATAAGATACATGTATGTTTGAGGAATTTTAATTATGAGATTTCTGTTGTTTGAATTTGGCGCTCTGCACTTTCACTGGCTGTTGTCAGATCAATCCCGTTAACGAGATTGCAGCCCTAAGAAGTAAATGGCCCCCTCCCTATTAAAGACAACAATCTTCCATTCACCCTGTCACAAGGAGATTTAAGGCTGATTAAGATGAAATCATCAACCCTGTTACGGTTAACCCTGTTACGAACCAACCTGTTACTATATTTTGCACTTAATAGGCACATACTATATTTACCCCCGGAAAACTTGTTTTTTATTAAGTTGAACATGTGCCTTTAATGACAGAATGTTAAAATTAGGTGAAATCGGTGGAACAAATCCAACTGTGAATATCTCATTTACTGTATAGTGTAAAAAGAGTGAATGAATAATGCATGCCTAGCGTAGCTGTCCATATTCATGTCTATATGAGGCTGTTTTAAATACCTGACTGGCTTTAGACTCAGAGGCTATGAATCATTAATTGACGCTGATTAAAGTTTGCCGTTAATTAACCCTCACCCTCTCACAGTAATGAGGGTCACTGACTGCCCCCCATCTCATCACACCCTCATGTCTCTATTCTTGTCCCTGTAATTATACTTTGATAACTCATTGATACACCGTGTGTGTGTGTGTGTGTGTGTGTGTGTGTGTGTGTGTGTGTGTGTGTGTGTGTGTGTGTGTGTGTGTGTGTGTGTGTGTGTGTGTGTGTGCATCGATGTGTGTTCAGTCAAACTGGGTTACAAACATCTATGGAAAACAGCAGGTTCTGTGTAACATGTACACTGGGTTACAAACATCTATGGAAAACAGCAGGTTCTGTGTAACATGTACACTGAGTGTACAAAACATTAGGAACACCTGCTCTTTCCATGACATAGACTGACCAGGTGAATCCAGGTCATCCCGTATTGATGTCATCTGTTAAATCCAGTTCAATCAGTGTAGATGAATGGGAGGACACAGGTCAAAAAATTATTTTTAAGCCTTGAAATAATTGAGACATTCAGAGGGTGAATGGGCAAGACGAAATATTTATGTCCCTTTGAACGGGGCACGGTAGTATGTGCCGGATGCATTGGTTTGAGTGTGTCAAGAACTGCAACGCTACTGGGTTTTTCACTCTCAACAGTTTCCTGTGTGAATCAAGAATGGTCCACCATTCAAAGGACATCCAGCCAACATGACAACTGTGGGAAGCATGGGAGTCAACATTGGCCAGCATCCCTGTGGAATGCTTTCAACACCTTGTAGAGTCCATGTCTTGACAAATTGAGGCTCTTCTGAGGGCAAAAGGGGGTGCAACTCAATATTAGGAAGGTGTTCCTAATATTTTGTCAACTCAGTGTGTGTGTGTGTATATATATATATATATATATATATATATATATATATATATATACTGTATACACACACACAACACTGCTCTGAATACTACATCACCTAAAAACTCAGTTTTTACATTTTCATTCTAGTTCTCTAATCTCTTCAGAATTCTCACCACATGTATGTGACTATACAGTACAATCGCATCTATTTGAAAAGTGTGTGTGTGTGTGTAATTGCCGTGACGAGACAAGATGTTGAGAGCTCACTATGCGTGGAATCGGAGCGCTTGAACGCTCCACAGATGGCCCGGAGAGAGGAGGAACTAGGGAGAGACAGAAGGAGGGAGAGAAGATGAGAGAGAAGGATAACTGAAAAAATGAAAAATAAACGGATGAAAAACAATAGGAAAGATATCCCTAGCGAAGACGTGTTAGGAGTGATGTGTGGTGTTGATCTGTCAATATTGATCTGGTGTCTGTCTGGGTTTGGGAGTGCATCGGGTCAGATCGGTACAGAGATCCCAGGGTGGGTTGGACTGGGAGTCAGTATGTGTGTTTACAGCATGTGTTTTGACTGTGATTGGTAGAATGATAATATGTGCAGACAGTGTTTGTGTGTGTGTACGAGTGAATATATATTATGTGCATGCCTGTGCGTGTATGTTTGTATTTACGTCATTGTATGTGAACGCGTGTGCGTGTGTGTGTACATTGTTGTGAGAGTCTGTAAAATGGGCATGGGCCTCTAGTGTGTTTGTCTCATTCATTACCCAGTTAATATTATCACAGTGAGCCCATGCTCTCATTGATATTTGCCCTTTAAGTGCTCTGCCCCCACTCAATTTATACACACTTTATATGGCCTAATTGGACTGAGCCAGAGGGGGGGTAGAGAGAACAGGCAATAGGAATTGGAGAAATAGGCTTACAATAAACATTTTTTGGGCTGAAGATACAGTGGATATGAAGATTTTTTTTTTTAGGAACTATTGATGCAAAAACTGTGGGGAGGGGAAGATGGAGAGAAAGATGGAAGAGGTGAGAGAAGTGGAAAGGAGGAGGAGAGAGAGGGGGAGTGCTTTTTATTACATGTGTCCATGCCAGTAAGAGCAAGACACCAATCCTCTGCAGTGATGGACACACTCAAACACATACGTACGCACGCACCCACACCCACATGTTCTAGCATGACAACCTGATCCACAGACCTAGGCCCTGATTTGACCTGTAATTCCTCTGACACTCCACCTTCTGTAACACAGACCTTTAACCACGATCCATTTCCACCTAGAACACACAGCTATCACCTCAAACCCATTCTTCTCTCTCACTCTATTTCTCTCTTAACATCCTTTCCAGTCACTCTTCTCTTCTAACCTTCAAAGCTCAGTGGAGAAAAAGGAAGAAGAGGAAGCAAAGGAGTCGAGAGGAGGATAAGGAGGTAGGCAGGGCACTATAGGGGCACACACAGTGGTTATTTGATTCTAAGGCCAGGGGTATGAGACGGGCTGACAGGGGCCAGGGCTGGGGCTGGTGTGTGTGTGTGGGGGGCTGGTGTGTGTGTGTGTGTGGGGGGGGTGACAGGCAGTGACGGTGGGTACACAGCGTAACCTTTAGACTGGAGCCACAGGAGCATGACGGCCAGACTCCAAGGTAACAGAGAGAGAGAAGGAAAGAGGGTGGGAGAGAGAGATGGAGAGAAAAGGAGATGGGGGTTCTGTGTGGGTGAGCCTCCACGTGCTTGTGTCAGCTGTCTGTCTGTGTCCCTAGTGTGTTAACTAGCCAGCAAGTACAATGTGTAGAGGAGAGTAATAGACTGTTTTGTGTCGGCCTCTAAATAGGAGCATTTATCTACAGAGCTGACATATTTGTGTATGTTTGTTGTGTGTGTGATCAGTACATCAGTGTAGTATATTGCTGCAGTATCAGTATATGTGTGTGTGTCTCGAATGTCCTCATGGCTTAATTAATTAGATAGTCTTTTTCGTTTTGTATTAAAAATATATTTATAATTTAGGGGGTAGATCAGCTTTAATATTTAATATTGTAGCTTCCATCAATGTAATTGTCTGCATCACCACAATCCCTCATATACTTGTTTGCAAATATATATATATATACACACACATACATACACATGCATACATAAATGCATACATACTGTATACACATACATACAGTACATACATACAAATACATACATATATTTTTTTATATATTTCCTTTATTACCCTACATCCCTAACACCCCTCCCACAATTGGAGCAAACTAGTGAACAACAACGCTTAGGCCTGTATTTCCAGCTTATACATACTATATACATTTTATAGACACAGTCTGTTTTACAATAGTTATATTTTGTTTGTTTTTACTCCTGTTTTTCCTCTACCCTCAACCTCTCCCATCTATTTCTGATGTCCATCCGGTTTGATTTCTTTTTGACATATCTTTTCAAACTGTGCTCTTTCACTAAAGTTCTCAGCCAATGTACGTTTACGGGCACAGTATGTTTTACATGAGTTATCTTGTTGTTACTAGTCCCAACCTTCAGCTCCATTCAACCCCTCCCATCTATCTCCTAACACCATCCAGTCCCAACCTTCAGCTCCATTCAACCCCTCCCATCTATCTCCTAACACCATCCAGTCCCAACCTTCAGCTCCATTCAACCCCTCCCATCTATCTCCTAACACCATCCAGTCCCAACCTTCAGTCCCATTCAACCCCTCCCATCTATCTCCTAACACCATCCAGTCCCAACTTTCAGCTCCATTCAACCCCTCCCATCTATCTCCTAACACCATCCAGTCCCAACCTTCAGCTCCATTCAACCCCTCCCATCTATCTCCTAACACAATCCAGTCCCAACCTTCAGCTCCATTCAACCCCTCCCATCTATCTCCTAACACCATCCAGTCCCAACCTTCAGCTCCATTCAACCCCTCCCATCTATCTCCTAACACCATCCATGTTGGATTTCTATTTGCCATATATTTTTCAACTGTGCTGTGATGTTTCACAAAAGTTCTGAACCTTTCTTTTCTCATTGTTTCGACAGATTGTAAATTGAATTTTTTTTTTTTTTGCAAAAAGTATTATTATATTATTGATTGATTGACTATGACTTTTCAGATCGCCCAGTAGTGCTATCAGCAGGGTTAGCTACAGGTAAATATTGCAATTTTTCAGCCATTCTTGGACCTGTGGCCAAAAAACAATGTAACGATTCTGCTTCTTCGCAGAAAAATCTGCAGAGCTGGGAAGGTTGTATCCCCCACATAAATAATATTCTATTTGGCTGCTAGAATTTTGTATAAGAATTTCAATTGAAAAATTCTACGTTTTGAATCCGGCGTCGTTTTGCGTATCAGTTCATAAAACATGTGCCATGGAATCGGTACGTCAAAAAATCTCTTCCCAACTATTTTGCAATCTATATGGCACGGCTGTACATTTTTTGGTCTTTAAATGAAACTAGTTTACATTTGTATTTATCACAATTTTCTTTAACCAATTATGGTCTTTAATGCAGGGCCGACAGACAAGTTCCTTACTTTTTCCCCCTTCCACCTTCCTCTTCCATTTTTGCGGAAGTGCTGCAATTGTAATTTTTGTAATTGTTGTAATTTGGTTGTAATTTTGGGTAGAGAAGGCATTTCCATATGTTTTTGTTAGCTGCATGTATGACATAATTCCACCAGTCCTATTTATGATATAATTTACTAAGATTATACCTTTTTTTAAATATAAAAAAACATATTCATTATAGAAATAGGCCCGCTTAGTTTAGTCTGGCTTGCCATTCCAATTCAAATGTAATGTTTTTTTCTCATATCATTTAAAACGGTTTGCTAGGTGTAGGCAAGACCGTAGGCAAATTGATAAACTGGGATATGACTAAAAAGTTAATCAGGGTGATTTTTCCACCAATAGAAAGGTATTTGCCTTTCCATGGTAGCAAGATCTTATCTATTTTTGCAAACTTTCTATTAAAATTTATTGGAGTGAGATCATTTATTTCTTTCGGGATGTGTACAGTGGGGCAAAAAGGTATTTAGTCAGCCACCAATTGTGCAAGTTCTCCCACTTAAAAAGATGAGAGAGGCCTGTAATTTTCATCATAGGTACACTTCAACTATGACAGACAAAATGAGAAAAGAAATCCAGAAAATCACATTGTAGGATTTTTAATGAATTTATTTGCAAATTATGGTGGAAAATAAGTATTTGGTCAATAACAAAAGTTTATCTCAATACTTTGTTATATACCCTTTGTCGGCAATGACAGAGGTCAAACGTTTTCTGTAAGTCTTCACAAGGTTTTCACACACTGTTGCTGGTATTTTGGCCCATTCCTCCATGCAGATCTCCTCTAGAGCAGTGATGTTTTGGGGCTGTTGCTGGGCAACACGGAACCAAAGGGAGTGACATATAGGGCTGGTAATCAAGGAAGTGATGGAGTCCAAGTGAATCTGACGACGCGCAGGTGCGCATAACGATGGTGACAGGTGTGCGCCATAACGAGCAGCCTGGTGACCTAGAGGCCGGAGAGGGAGCACATGTGACAGTACCCCTCTCCGACATGCAGCTTCAGCCGCAGGACGCAGACTAAAATTATGATCACGGGGAACGCAGGAAACCCGTCAATCTGGCTGAGTCACAGGAACATGGCGACATAGAGCACCGGAGCGAGATAGAGCATAACTGACGGTACCCCCTCCCCGGCATGGTCAGCTCCAGCCACAGGACGCCAACCCAAGAGACAATCCCGGGGATCAGGAGCAGACCAGTCACCCCCACTGATACGCAGGAACCTGTCGCCGGCTGGGACATGGGAACCTGACAGACCGGCTGAGGCAGTGGAGCCTAACGAGCCAGTGGAAGCAGGGGAGCCAGGCGATCTGGCTGAGGCATGAGAGCCTGTCGATCCGGCTGAGGCATGAGAGCCTGACGAGCCGGCAGAGGTAGGGGAGCCGGGCATTAAATAAATGAACAAAACAAGAAATGAACAAAACAAGAAACACAAACAGTGCACCGACATGAAACAAGGACAGAAACAATGATGCCTGGGGAAGGAACCAAAGGGAGTGACATATATAGGGCAGGTAATCAAGGAAGTGATGGAGTCCAAGTGAATCTGATGACGCTCAGGTGCGCATAACAATGGTGACAGGTGTGCACCATAACGAGCAGCCTGGTGACCTAGAGGCTGGAGAGTGAGCACACGTGACACAGTACTAGCCTCTCTACACTGGCTTCCTGTTAAGGCTAGGGCTGATTTTAAGGTTTTACTGTTAAACTACAAATCATTACATGGGCATGCTCCTATCTATCTTTCCGATGTGGTCCTGTCGTACATACCTACACATACGCTATGGTCAGAAGACGCAGGCCTCCTTATTGTCCCTAGAATTTCTAATTAAACAGCTGGAGGCAGGGCATTCTCCCATGGAGCTCAATTTTTATGGAATGGTCTGCCTATCCAAGTGAGAGATGCAGACTCTGTCTCGATCTTTAAGTCTTTATTGAAGACTTTTTTCCTCAGTAGGTCCTATGATTGAGTGTAGTCTGGCCCAGGGGTGTGAAGGTGAATAGAAAGGCACTGGAGCGACGAACCACCCTTGCTGTCTGTGCCTGGCCGGTTCTCCTCTCTCCACTGGGATTATCTGCCTCTAACTCTATTATGGGGGCTGAGTCACTGGCTTTCTGGTGCTCTTCCATGCCTTCCCTAGGAGGGGTGCGTCACTTGAGTGGGTTGAGTCACTGACATGATCTTCCTGTCCGGGTTGGCGACCCCCTTGGGTTCATGCCGTGTGGGAGATCTTCATGAGCTATACTCGGCCTTGTCTCAGGGTAGGAAGTTGATTGAAGATATCCCTCTAGTGGTGTGGGCTGTGCTTTGTAAAAGTGGGTGCGGTTATATCCTGCCTGGTTTGCCCTGTCCGGGGTAGCGTCACACGGGGCCACAGTGTCTCCCGACCCTAATAAAAAATACATAGTATACAATCGGTGACTCATTGTCATATTTATCCTGATACCAGATTCAAATTGACGCAACTCTAACACTTCCTGTCTCAGCCTCCAGTAATTATGCTCCAATAGTTTGTGTCGAGGGGCTAGGGTCAGTCTGTTATATCTGGAGTATTTCCCCTGTCTTATCTGTTGTCCTGTGTTACTTTAAGTATGCTTCCTCTAATTATCTCTCTCTCCCTCTTTCTCTTTCTCTCTTTCTTGCTCGTTCTCTTTCTCTTCTCTTGGAGGACCTGAGCCCTAGGACCATGCCTCAGGCTACCTGGCCTGATGACTCCTTGCTGTCCCCAGTCCACCTGGTCGTGCTGCTGCTCCAGTTTCAACTGTTCTGCCTGCGGCTATGGAACCCTGACCTGTTCACCGGACGTCCGACCTTGTCCCGGACCTTCTGTTTTCGACTCTCTCTCTCTACCGCACCTGCCGACTCTAACTCTGAATGATCGGTTAGGAAAGGCCAACTGACATTTACTCCTGAGATGCTGACCTGTTGCAAGCTCTACAACCACTGTGATCATTATTATTTGACCCTGCTGGTTATCTATGAATGTTTGAACATCTTGGCCATGTACTGTTATAATCTCTACCCAGCACAGCCAGAAGAGGACTGGCCACCTCTCAGAGCCTGGTTCCTCCCTAGGTTTCTTCCTAGGTTCCTGCCTTTCTAGGGAGTTTTTCCTAGCCACCGTCATTCTACATCTGCATTGCTTGCTGTCTTTGGTTTAAGGCTGGGTGTCTGTACAGCACTTTGTGACACTGGCTGATGTAAAAAGGGCTTTATAAATACATTTGATTGATAATAGCTAGCATTTCGATTGCCATAATAAATAGATATGCCGATAGTGAACCACCTTGTTTTGCTCCTCTTGACAGTTTAACACTATCTGAGAAGTAGCCATTATTTACAATTTTACACCTAGGGTTACTATAAACTATTATTAAACTACTATTAACCCATTTTTTAAGAGATTCTCCAAAATTGAAATGTTACAGGCATTTATATATTAACTCCAGTCGTACTTTATCAAAAGCCTTTTCATAGTCAGCTATGAATAGCAGGCCTGGTTTCCCAGATTTTCCAAAGTGTTCTATTGTTTCCAGTACTTGCCTTATATTATATGCAATGTATCATCCATGTAAAAAACATGTCTGATTAAAATGAATAACATTGGACAATACCTTTTTAATTCTATACGCCAGTGGTTCCCAAACTTTTTATAGTCCCGTACCCCTTCAAACATTCAACCTCCAGCTGTGTACCCCCTCTAGCACCAGGGCCAGCGCACTCTCAAATGTTTGTTTTTTTGCCATCATTGTAAACCTGCCACACACACACACACTATACGATACATTTATTAAACATAAGAATGAGTATGAGTTTGTCACAACCTGGCTCATGGGAAGTGACAAAGAGCTCTTATAGGACCAGGGCACAAATAATAATATAATAATAATCAATAATTTGATTAATAATCATCTTACATATAAAACCTTATTTGTTCATCGAAAATGCTGAATAACTCACCACAGGTTAATGAGAAGAGTGTGCTTGAAAGGATGCGCATTACTCTGCAATGTTGGGTTGTATTGGAGAGAGTCACAGTCTTAAATAATTTTCCACACACAGTCTGTGCCTGTATATAGTTTATGCTAGTGAGGGCCGAGAATCCACTCTCACATTGGTACATGGTTGCAAAGGACATCAGTGTCTTAACAGCGAGATTGGCCAAGGCAGGATAATCTGAGCGCAGACCAATCCAGATATCTGGCCGTGGCTTCTGATTAAATTTAATTTTCCCAGAATCGCTTGTTGCAATTTTGATGAGGCTCTCTTGTTCAGATATTAGTAAGTGGACTGGGGGAAAGGCATGCAAAGGATAACAAAGCCAGTTGCTTGTGTCATCCGTTTCGGGAAGTACCTGCGTAATTGTGCACCCAACTCACTTAGGTGCGTCGCTACATCACATTTGACATTGTCCGTAAGCTTGAGTTCATGTGCACACAAAAAGTCATACAATGATGGAAAGACCTGTGTGTTGTCCTTGTTAATGCAGACAGAGAAGAGTTCCAACTTCTTAATCATAGCCTCAATTTTATTCCTCACATTCAATACAGTTGCGGAGAAACATCACCAAGATAGGCCAGTCGTGTGAGAAAATCATCATCATGCAAGCTCTCAGACAAGTGAAAATGATGGTCAGTAAAATAAAACTTTAAGCTCGTCTCTCAATTCAAAAAATGGGTCAATACTTTGCCCCTTGATAACCAGCACACTTCCTTCTGTATGTTGTAAAAGCGTTACATGGTCGCTGCCCATATCATTGCCTAATGCAGAAAATACACGAGAGTTCAGGGGCCTTTCTTTAACAAAGTTAACCATTTTCACTGTAGTGTCCAAAGCGTCTTTCAAGCTGTCAGTCATTCCCTTGGCAGCAAGACCCCCTTGGTGGATGCTGCAGTGTACCCAAGTGGCATCGGGAGCAACTGCTTGCACGTGCGTTGCCACTCCACTATGTCTCCCTGTCATGACTTTTGTGCCATCAGTACAGATACCAACATGAGCAGCAGCTACGTTTGGCTACATATGGAGCGTTAGTGGAATTCCCGCGAGAGACTTGTTACGTGGGGCGGAGCAGGTGAATCCAATTGCAGACTCAAACGAGGAGACAGAGATAAGGTAACTAAGGTATTTATTGAAAAACAGGGTCAGATGGGGTGCAGGCCAGGGGAAGATCGGGGGGGTAGCAGGGAGCGGGAGCCAGGAACTGAGGCAGATGCTGGGGCAAGGGGAGTAGGGGCAGGGTAAGCAGGTCGGGAATCTAAGGAAGCAGTAGAGTTCGGGTCCGGGGCTGGGAAGCAGGACTGATGACACAAGGGACTGGAGACAGGGACCAGAGTGAGAGAGGACGGAACTGTAGCAGAGAGAAAAGCAGCGTCAGGCTTGGGAAAACAGAGACACAGGATCAGAAGTAGAGGGCGTGGAAGGAGCATATGTAACAAGAGTAACAGTTATTGTGATTGGATGTTAATTATTTGACTAGGCTACCTGTATTTGACATTGTGTTGTTATTCGCTGAACACTAGATGGTTTAATTTTGTTTTGGGCAGTGAAACGAGGCTACTCAGGCGAGAAAAAAACCTCACCCAAATGTATAGCACCATTGGAAATTCTAAATGGACTGTTTGAAAATGTGAAGAACATATATTTTTAAAAAGTATATATATATAAATATATTTATACATTTTAAATGTGAATCACATTTTTATTTCAAATCAAATCAAATCAAATCAAATTTTATTTGTCACATACACATGGTTAGCAGATGTTAATGCGAGTGTAGCGAAATGCTTGTGCTTCTAGTTCCGACAATGCAGTAATAACGAACAGGTAATCTAACTAACAATTCCAAAAAACTACTGTCTTATACACAGTGTAAGGGGATAAAGAATATGTACATAAGGATATATAAATGAGTGATGGTACAGAGCAGCATAGGCAAGATACAGTAGATGATATCGAGTACAGTATATACATATGAGATGAGTATGTAAACCAAGTGGCATAGTTAAAGTGGCTAGTGATACATGTATTACATAAGGATGCAGTCGATGATATAGAGTACAGTATCTACGTATGCATATGAGATGAATAATGTAGGGTAAGTAACATTATATAAGGTAGCATTATTTGGCGTACCCCCGACGGCATTGCACGTACCCCTGGGGGAGTTCTCCCGGACTTAAAGGCTTTAATTGCATCAAGAAGTTCCTATGTAATTTCATCTTCACATGAGTCTTTCTGTACGGCTGATCATTTTACATTATGAATAGAAAAAAATCCATACAATTAGCTTCGGTTAGAGGAGATGAAGGAGACTGAAATGAAAACATACAGTATGCTTAAAGTACTTTGCTTCCTCTTTTAAAATATAATTTGGTGAATCATGTGTGACTCCGTCATTTGTAACAAGTTTCAGTAAATTCTTTTTGGTAGCATTTCTATGTTGAAGACTAAAACATAATTTGGTGTAGTTTTCCCCATATTCCATCCAGTTTGCATTATTATTATAATATATTAGACTTGATCTTTGTTGAATAAGTTCCTCCATTTCTTTTAGTTTTTCCTCTAACCTATTCTGAGTCTCTATGGTATAGTTTTTATTGCTATCTATCTGTTCTGTTAGACCTTCTATTCCTTTGTTAGTATGGACTCCTTTGACCTAAATAGTTTTTGTTTTAGAGATGAGTTGAATTGCATGGCCCCCAAAGGCACATCTAAAAGTGTCCCATACAATAAGCTGATTTGCTGTACCCATGTTATGTTGGGAAAATTCAGTTAAAAATTCCTCTGGCCTAGTTAAATAGTTAAATCATCCAATAGGCTTTGACAACATTTCCAATATCCTCAGTAAGGTTAATGCTTACTTACAAGCCCTTAACCAACAATGCAGTTTTAAGAAAAACAAGTGTTAAGTAAAAAATAGATAAGTAAAAATAAAACAAATTGAAATAATAATAATGAAATAGCAGCGGTAAAATAACAGTAACGAGGATATATACAGTATGCAGGGGGTACAGAGTCAATGTGCATGGACACAGGTTAGTCGAGGTAAATGAGGTAATATGTACGTGTAGGTAGAGTTAAAGTGACTATGCATAGACAATAAACAGAGAAAAGGGGTGGGGGTGACAATGCAAATAGTCTGGGTAGAGATTTGATTAGCTGTTCAGGAGTCTTATGGCTTGGTGGTAGAAGCTGTTAAGAAGCCTCTTGGACCTAGACTTGGTGCCCCGGTACCGCTTGCTGTGTGGTAGCAGAGAGAAGAGTCTATGACTAGGGTGGCTGGAGTCTTTGACAATTTTTAGGGCCTTCCTCTGACACCGCCTGGTATAGATGTCCTGGATAGAAGGAAGCTTGGCCCCAGTGATGTACTGGGCCGTACCCACTACCCTTGTAGTGCCTTGCGGTCCGAGGCCGAGCAGTTGCCATACCAGGCAGTGATGCAACCCGTCAGGATGCTCTCAATGGTGCTGCTTTATAATTTTTTGAGGATCTGAGGACCCATACCAAATCTTTTCAGTCTCCTAATAGGGAATAGGTTTTGTCGTGCCCTCTTCACGACTGTCTTGGTGTGTTTGGACCATATCCATGACATTCAGGATTTCCTTAAGAGCATGAGAGTAATAGTTTGTAGTGTGATTTCCTTTATGGTATTTAAAACAGTATTATAATCTCCCACCATAATAATAGAGTATTGTATTGCTTGCAGGGTTGATCATTTATTATAGATATTTTCAAAGAAGCGGGGATCATCATTATTTGGTCCATAAAGGTTAATGAGCCATATCTGTTTATGGTCCAATAACATATTTAAAATCATCCATCTACCTTGTTGATCTGCTTGGACAATTTGCACAATTGGATCAAAATTACTGTTAATTCATACCATCAACCCTTTTGAGCTTCTTTGCCCATGGGAGAAGTATATTTCACCTCCCCAGTCCATTTGACACACAGCTTCATCTTAAATAGTTGAATGAGTTTCCTGTAAACAATAGATCCTTCTCTTTGAGCCAGGTAAACATTGTTATTCTGTTCTTATTATCTGCTAAGCCATTATCATTATAACTGGCTATACTTATTTTCCCATTTACCATAATGAGATACAAGTTTCAAATCTATTTATCATAATATATGTTTGTAAATTTACCATTAAAAGGTACCATTGCGATTGAGTGTCCATCCATATAGCTGTGCCATGATATTTGCATTGCTACTAAGTAACCCTGCTACTAAGTAACCCTGTTCTCCGCTATTCCATGCTAAAGTCCAAGTTGTGTGTTCATCCCAGTGACTGGCAGACCACCCCCATCCATCCGGAACCCTTGGCCCTCCGAGAGGCCTGGACCCATCCCTCGAAAAGAGCTCACAGTGCCACCCACAGAACAGAAGCAGGTCAATAGCTAAAAGTATTTCATTAAGCGCGCACCTCAAATTGATTTATATATACAGTAGCTATTAAAAATATATATACATTCAAATATCTTGCGTATCTTCATTCCCATCATTAACAATTAATATGCATACTGTCTGCAGTTTGTGCAAAGGATTGTTACCTATAACCAGGATTGCCATTGCATTACATTACATTTTTGTCAAGCAATTATTATTATAGCAAACAATTATTGTGATTCCTCTTATATTGTCCCTAACATCCTTACCCCCTTGCAACAGATGTGGAATACATACACACACGCACAGGCTGTCACAACTTCTACCGAAGCGGCACTTGGTGGTAGGCGTCACCGTTCTACTAGCCATCACCGATCCCTTTTTCATTTTCTGTTTGTTTTGTCTTTGGTTCTTTTTCTTTTTCACACCTGGTTTCATTTGCTTAATTTCTGTATGTATAATTGTCACCTGTTGCCCCGCCTAAATTTGTGCGGGATTAGTCTTTTATGGTGATGTGCTTGGTTAGATAATACCGTTATTTGTTTTCATGGATTCTTAAGTGTTTGAGTGTCAGAACTTTGTTTGTTCCTCCATGCGTTTGTACGGGTTCTCTGTTGTCGAGAGCGTTGTACCTTTTCGATTGTGCCATTCCTGTGTTGGTGGACTTTCTTATTAAAACACGCTTCTCAGACATCCCTGCTCTCCTGCGCCTGACTCCTACACCTACCACCTAGACGCACATTATCACAGAATCCAGCAACTCTTCAATGGAGTCATCAGGAGCGGACGGGCTCCCAGTGTCTATGGAGGAGCGGGTTCAACACCACATGGCAGTGTTACACCGGCTGGGGACCGCAATGGATCAGGTGATGGCGAGATGGAAAGATGGGAGAAAGGTGGCCTTCCCACACCTCCATCAGGTGTACCACCACCCTCTCCTTCATTGCCTGGGTACAGTGGATATTCAACTCGCACTCCCGAGGGAGTACGATGGGACAGCGGCCAGGTGCCAGGGGTTCTTACTCCAGATGGAATTATACCTGGCAACCGTTCACCCGACTCCGTCGGGAGGTGAGAGCGTGAACACCCTCATCTTCTGCCTCTCAGGTAAAACCCTGGAGTGTGCCAACACTGTATGGAATGACCCTGACTCGGCGAGGGACCCCTACCCAGAGTTCACCCGCCGTTTTCGGACCATGTTTGACCACCAACCTAAGGGCCGAGTGGCGAGTGAACGGCTGTTCCATCTGAGGCAGGAGAAGAGGAGTGCTCAGGACTTTGCCCTAGAGTTCCGGACCTTGTCCCGATCATATGATATGGAGGAGCGGGCCATCGATCCTACTCCCATCCTCCAGGCTTCTTGTCTGGTGGCACCGGTGAGGTGGGAGGTGGACGCAGATATCGAGCGAGCATCACGTGTAGAGCCCACTCCACCACAGTGTCCAACTGGACAGGTGAACGTTCCGCTGGACGTTCGAGACAGGCTGATTTGGTGGGCTCACACGTCCCCCTCCTCTGGTCATCTGGGTATCGGTAGGAAGGTGCAATGTCTTAGTGGGAAGTACTGGTGGTCCACTTTAGCCAAGGACGTGAGGTTTTATGTGTCCTCCTGCTTGGTGTGCGCTCAGTGCAAGGCTCCTAGGCACCTGCCCAGAGGGAAGTTACAAGCCCTTCCCGTTCCACAGCGGCCTTGGTCACACCTGTCGGTTGACTTCCTGACCGATCTGCCTCCGTCACAGGGCAACACCACGATCCTAGTCATTGTAGATCGGTTTTCTAAGTCCTATCGACTCCTCCCTTTCCCCGGTCTCCCTACAGCCCTACAGACTGCGGAGGCTTTGTTTACTCACGTCTTCCGGCACTACGGGGTGCCTGAGGATATTGTTTCTGATCGGGGTCCCCAGTTCACGTCCAGGGTGCGGAAGGCGTTCGTGGAACGTTTGGGGGTCTCGGTCAGCCTTACCTCGGGTTTTCACCCCAAGAGTAATGGACAGGTGGAGAGAGTGAACCAGGATGTGGGTAGGTTTCTGCGGTCGTATTGCCAGGACCGGCCAGGGGAGTGGGCGAAGTATATCCCCTGGGCAGAGATGGCCCAGTACTCACTCCGCCACTCCTCTACGAACCTATCGCCCTTCCAGTGCATGTTGGGCTATCAGTTGGTTCTGGTACCATGGCATCAGAGCCAGGCCGAGGCTCCTGTGGTGGACGAATGGGTGAGACGCTCAAGGGAGACCTGGGAGGTCACCCACGGGAACCTTAAACGGGCAGAGGGGCGGCAGAAGGCAAGTGCTGATTGCCACTGTAGCGAGGCCCCGGTGTTCGCACCGTGGGACCGGGTCTGGCTCTCGACCCGAAACCTGCCCCTCCGCCTGCCCTGCCAGAAGCTAAAGTCCTGAGGAGAATAAACAAGATGTGTTATAGGTTACAGCTCCCCCTTATTACCGTATTAACCGCTTGTTTCATGTGTCTCTCCTCAGGCCGGTGGTGGCTGGTCCGCTTCAAGAAGCTGAGGTGCAGGAGGTCCCTCCGCCCCCCGGGACATCGGGGGGCGCTGGCATATGCAGTTCGATCCATACTGGGTGGGGGCCTTTCAGTACCTCGTGGATTGGGAGGTGTACGGTCCGGAGGAGAGATGCTGGGTGCCGGTGGAGGATGTATTGGACCCACCTATGCTGAGTGTGTTTCACTGCCTCCATCCAGATCGCCCTGCACCTCGTCCTCTGGGTCGTCCTCGAGCACGCTGCAGGAGCCGCGCATCAGGGGGGGTACTGTCACGACTTCTACCGAAGGTAGCTCCTCTCCCTGTTCAGGCGGTGCTTGGCGGTCGGAGTCGCCGGTCTACTAGCCAGCACCGATCCCTTTTTCCTTTTCTGTTTGTTTTGTCTTTGGTTCTTTTTCACACCTGGTTTCATTTGCGTTAATTTCTGTGTGTATAATTGTCACCTGTTGCCTGCCTACGTTTGTGCGGGATTAGTATTTTATGGTGATGTGCTCGGTTAGATTATACCGTGTTTTGTTTTCACGGATTCTTAAGTGTATGAGTGTCAGAACTTTGTTTGTTCGTCCGTGCGTTTGCACGGGTTCTCTGTTGTCGAGAGCGTTTTACCTTTTCGATTGTGCCATTCCTGTGTTGGTGGACTTTCTTATTAAAACACGCATCTCAGACATCCCTGCTCTCCTGCGCCTGACTCCTACACCTACCACCTAGATGCACATTATCACACACACACACACGCACACGCACACACACGAACACACACACACACACACATACACATACACACACACACACTCAACCCCTTTCCCCCACAATCAACCATCAGCTCAGATCCTCAACGGTTGTTACATCCCAGAGCCCAACTCAAGAAAGGACCTGATTTATGAATGCAAATACAGTTACGGCTGTTTGAGAAAGCATGCAAGAATTAGCAAAATGTTGAGATTTGATGAACAAATGTCAAGTCCTTGGTGATGGAGATCAGATCCACGCCGTTCCCCTGAAACACACACACGCTGGTGCCCCGTTATGATCATTTCCCCAAGCATCTCTGTGCAGTCAGACCTTTGATTATTTTGTGCCACCAGGGCCACAATAATATGCCCCCTCTCTGATTGTCTGAGTGTGACCCCCTCCCCATGGGTTACTACAGATGTCAAATCAAATCAAATCAAATCAAATTTTATTTGTCACATACACATGGTTAGCAGATGTTAATGCGAGTGTAGCGAAATGCTTGTGCTTCTAGTTCCGACAATGCAGTAATAACGAACAGGTAATCTAACTAACAATTCCAAAAAACTACTGTCTTATACACAGTGTAAGGGGATAAAGAATATGTACATAAGGATATATGAATGAGTGATGGTACAGAGCAGCATAGGCAAGATACAGTAGATGGTATCGAGTACAGTATATACATATGAGATGAGTATGTAAACAAAGTGGCATAGTTAAAGTGGCTAGTGATACATGTATTACATAAGGATGCAGTCGATGATATAGAGTACAGTATATACGTATGCATATGAGATGAATAATGTAGGGTAAGTAACATTATATAAGGTAGCATTGTTTAAAGTGGCTTGTGATGTATTTACATTTCCCATCAATTCCCATTATTAAAGTGGCTGGAGTTGAGTCAGTGTCAGTGTCAGTGTGTTGGCAGCAGCCACTCAATGTTAGTGGTGGCTGTTTAACAGTCTGATGGCCTTGAGATAGAAGCTGTTTTTCAGTCTCTCGGTCCCAGCTTTGATGCACCTGTACTGACCTCGCCTTCTGGATGATAGCGGGGTGAACAGGCAGTGGCTCGGGTGGTTGATGTCCTTGATGATCTTTATGGCCTTCCTGTAACATCGGGTGGTGTAGGTGTCCTGGAGGGCAGGTAGTTTGCCCCCGGTGATGCGTTGTGCAGACCTCACTACCCTCTGGAGAGCCTTACGGTTGTGGGCGGAGCAGTTGCCGTACCAGGCGGTGATACAGCCCGCCAGGATGCTCTCGATTGTGCATCTGTAGAAGTTTGTGAGTGCTTTTGGTGACAAGCCGAATTTCTTCAGCCTCCTGAGGTTGAAGAGGCGCTGCTGCGCCTTCTTCACGATGCTGTCTGTGTGAGTGGACCAATTCAGTTTGTCTGTGATGTGTATGCCTAGGAACTTAAAACTTGCTACCCTCTCCACTACTGTTCCATCGATGTGGATAGGGGGGTGTTCCCTCTGCTGTTTCCTGAAGTCCACAATCATCTCCTTAGTTTTGTTGACGTTGAGTGTGAGGTTATTTTCCTGACACCACACTCCGAGGGCCCTCACCTCCTCCCTGTAGGCCGTCTCGTCGTTGTTGGTAATCAAGCCTACCACTGTTGTGTCGTCCGCAAACTTGATGATTGAGTTGGAGGCGTGCGTGGCCATGCAGTCGTGGATGAACAGGGAGTACAGGAGAGGGCTCAGAACGCACCCTTGTGGGGCCCCAGTGTTGAGGATCAGCGGGGTGGAGATGTTGTTGCCTACCCTCACCACCTGGTGGCGGCCCGTCAGGAAGTCCAGTACCCAGTTGCACAGGGCGGGGTCGAGACCCAGGGTTTGATGACGAGCTTGGAGGGTACTATGGTGTTGAATGCCGAGCTGTAGTCGATGAACAGCATTCTCACATAGGTATTCCTCTTGTCCAGATGGGTTAGGGCAGTGTGCAGTGTGGTTGAGATTGCATCGTCTGTGGACCTATTTGGGCGGTAAGCAAATTGGAGTGGGTCTAGGGTGTCAGGTAGGGTGGAGGTGATATGGTCCTTGACTAGTCTCTCAGAGCACTTCATGATGACGGAAGTGAGTGCTACGGGGCGGTAGTCGTTTAGCTCAGTTACCTTAGCTTTCTTGGGAACAGGAACAATGGTGGCCCTCTTGAAGCATGTGGGAACAGCAGACTGGTATAGGGATTGATTGAATATGTCCGTAAACACACCGGCTAGCTGGTCTGCGCATGCTCTGAGGGCGCGGCTGGGGATGCCGTCTGGGCCTGCAGCCTTGCGAGGGTTAACACGTTTAAATGTCTTACTCACCTCGGCTGCAGTGAAGGAGAGTCCGCATGTTTTCGTTGCAGGCCGTGTCAGTGGCACTGTATTGTCCTCAAAGCAGGCAAAAAAGTTATTTAGTCTGCCTGGGAGCAAGACATCCTGGTCCGTGACTGGGCTGGATTTCTTCTTGTGGTCCGTGATTGACTGTAGACCCTGCCACATGCCTCTTGTGTCTGAGCCGTTGAATTTAGATTCTACTTTGTCTCTGTACTGACGCTTAGCTTGTTTGATAGCCTTGCGGAGGGAATAGCTGCACTGTTTGTATTCGGTCATGTTACCAGTCACCTTGCCCTGATTAAAAGCAGTGGTTCGCGCTTTCAGTTTCACGCGAATGCTGCCATCAATCCACGGTTTCTGGTTTGGGAATGTTTTAATTGTTGCTATGGGAACGACATCTTCAATGCACGTTCTAATGAACTCGCTCACCGAATCAGCGTATTCGTCAATATTGTTATCTGACGCAATACGAAACATATCCCAGTCCACGTGATGGAAGCAGTCTTGGAGTGTGGAGTCAGCTTGGTCGGACCAGCGTTGGACAGACCTCAGCGTGGGAGCCTCTTGTTTTAGTTTCTGTCTGTAGGCAGGGATCAACAAAATGGAGTCGTGGTCAGCTTTTCCGAAAGGAGGGCGGGGCAAGGCCTTATATGCGTCGCGGAATTTAGAGTAACTGTTACGATCAACTAGGAGTGGTGGTGGGTGGAATCAGGCGCAGAGAGCAGGGTAAAGTCTTTCCTTCAAATTTATTCCCCAGTGCAACAAAAACAGTCACGCCAACACACAGGGCGTATAATAAGTTGCCGGTCCAAACAACAGGACAAAATAGTCCGGAGAATAAATGTACGAATAACTCACACCATCAAACACAGAGTAACACAAACAAGCCCGCACAAATACCCAGCGGGCCTAGTGCCCTTAAATACCCTACAAACAAACCCTAATACAAAACAGGTGTACCCAATTACCCAATAACCAAAAACAAACGGAAAGGAAATCGATGGCAGCTAATAGGCCGGCGACGACGACCGCCCGAACAGGAAGAGGCACCGTCTTCGGCAAGGTTCGTGACAGTACCCCCCCCCCTGACATGCGGCTCCCGCAGCGCGCCGACCCCGGCCTCGAGGACGACCCGGAGGACGAGACGCAGGGCGATCCGGGTGGAGGCGATGGAAATCCCTCAAGAGGGAAGGATCTAAAATGTCCCTCCCCGGTACCCAGCACCTCTCCTCCGGACCGTACCCCTCCCAGTCCACGAGGTACTGCAGGCCCCTCACCCGGCGTCTCGAGTCCAGAATAGCTCGTACTGTGTACGCCGGGGACCCCTCGATGTCCAGAGGGGGTGGAGGGACCTCCGGTACCTCACTGTCTTGTAGGGGACCAGCTACCACCGGCCTGAGGAGAGACACATGAAACGAGGGGTTAATACGATAATAAGAGGGAAGTTGCAATCTATAACACACCTCGTTTATCCTCCTCAGGACTTTAAATGGCCCCACACACTGCGGCCCCAGCTTCCGGCAGGGCAGGCGGAGGGGCAGGTTTCGGGTCGAGAGCCAGACCCTGTCCCCTGGTGCGAACACCGGGGCCTCGCTGCGGTGGCGGTCAGCGTCTCTCTTCTGCCGTTCACTGGCCTGCCTGAGAGAATCCTGGACTGCCCGCCAGGTCTCTCTAGAGCGCTGTACCCACTCCTCCACCGCAGGAGCCTCGGTCTGACTCTGATGCCACGGAGCCAGGACCGGCTGGTAGCCCAGTACGCATTCAAATGGCGACATATTCGTGGACGAATGCCGAAGAGAGTTCTGGGCTAACTCTGCCCACGGGACGTACCTCGCCCATTCTCCTGGCCGGTCCTGGCAATACGACCTCAGAAACCTGCCCACTTCCTGGTTTACTCTCTCCACCTGCCCATTACTTTCTGACCGAGATCCCCAGACGCTCCATAAACGCCTTCCAAACCCGAGACGTGAACTGGGGACCCCGATCGGAGACGATATCCTCTGGAACCCCATAGTGCCGGAAGACGTGGGTAAATAGAGCCTCTGCAGTCTGTAGGGCCGTAGGGAGACCAGGCAATGGGAGGAGACGGCAGGACTTAGAGAACCGATCCACAACGACCAGAACGGTAGTGTTCCCCTGAGATGGGGGAAGATCAGTAAGGAAATCTACCGAGAGATGGGACCATGGCCGTTGTGGAACCGGGAGGGGCTGTAACTTCCCTCTAGGAAGGTGCCTAGGAGCCTTACTCTGGGCGCATACCGAACAGGAAGAGACATAGAGCCTCACATCCCTAGCTAAGGTGGGCCACCAGTATTTCCCCCTAAGACCCCGCACTGTCCTATCAATCCCCGGATGACCCGCAGACGGTAGTGTGTGGGCCCACCGAATCAACTTATCACGGACACCAAGCGGTACGTAACTTCTACCAGTCGGACACTGTGTAGGCGCAGGTTCAACCCTCAACGCTCGCTCGATGTCCTCGTCCACCTCCCATACCACTGGGGCCACCAGCCGAGAGGCTGGAAGGATGGGAGTGGGTTCGATGGACCGGTCCTCGGTGTCATAGAGACGAGACAGCGCGTCGGCCTTAGTGTTGAGGGAACCTGGTCTGTAAGAGATCGTAAATCTAAAACGTGTAAAGAACATGGCCCACCTAGCCTGACGCGGATTCAGTCTCCTCGCTGCTCGAATATACTCCAGATTACGGTGGTCAGTCCAGATGAGAAAAGGGTGTTTAGCCCCCTCTAGCCAGTGTCTCCACACCTTCAGGGCTTTTACCATAGCTAGTAACTCCCGGTCCCCCACATCATAGTTCCGCTCCGCCGGACCCAGCTTCTTAGAAAAGAAAGCGCAGGGATGGAGCTTCGGTGGCGTACCCGAGCGCTGAGACAGCACGGCTCCAACCCCAGCCTCGGACGCATCCACCTCCACTATGAATGCTAACGAAGGGTCCGGATGCGCCAACACGGGAGCCCCAGTGAACAGTGCCTTCAACTGGTTGAAGGCTCCATCAGCCTCTGCTGACCACTGCAGACGCACCGGCCCCCCCTTCAGCAGTGAGGTAATGGGCGCCGCTACTTGGCCAAAACCCCGGATAAACCTCCGGTAGTAATTGGCAAACCCTAAAAATCGCTGCACCTCCTTTACCGTGGTCGGAGTCGGCCAATTACGCACGGCGTTAACGCGGTCACACTCCATCATCATCCCCGAGCTGGAAATGCGATAACCCAGGAAGGAAACGGCTGGTTTGGAGAACACACATTTCTCAGCCTTGACGTATAGGTCATGCTCCAGCAGTCGCCCAAGAACCCTGCGCACCAGGGAAACATGCGCGGCGCGTGTGGCAGAATAAATCAAGATGTCATCAATATACACTACCACACCCTGCCCGTGCAAGTCCCTGAGAATCTCATCTACAAAGGATTGGAAGACGGCTGGAGCATTCATCAACCCATACGGCATGACGAGGTACTCATAGTGGCCTGATGTGGTACTAAACGCTGTTTTCCACTCGTCTCCTCCCCGAATACGCACCAGATTATACGCGCTCCTGAGGTCCAGTTTTGTGAAGAAACGCGCTCCGTGGAATGATTCCACCGCCGTAGCGATGAGAGGTAGCGGATAACTAAAACCCACTGTGATCGAATTGAGACCTCGATAATCAATGCACGGACGCAGACCTCCCTCCTTTTTCCTCACAAAAAAGAAACCTGAGGAGACTGGTGACATGGAGGGCCGAATGTACCCCTGTCTCAGAGCTTCCGTGACATATGTTTCCATAGCCACCGTCTCCTCCTGTGACAGCGGGTACACATGACTCCGGGGAAGTGCAGCGTTCTCCTGGAGGTTTATCACGCAATCCCACCGTCGATGGGGTGGTAATTTGGTCGCCCTCTTCTCACTAAAAGCGATAGCCAAATCGGCATATTCTGGGGGAATGCGCACAGTGGAAACCTGGTCTGGACTCTCCACCGTCGTGGCACCGATGGAAACTCCTATACACCTCTCTGAACACTCGTCTGACCACCCCTTAAGAGCCCCCTGTTTCCAGGAAATAAGGGGATTGTGAATAGCCAGCCAGGGAACCCCCAACACCACCGGAAACCCAGGTGAATCAATAAGGTAGAAACTGATCCTCTCCCCATGATTCCCCTGCGTTACCATGTCCAGCGGAATCGTGGCCTCCCTGACCAACCCTGACCCTAACGGTCGGCTATCTAAGGAGTGCACGGGGACAGGTGGGTCTATCTGTACTAACAGAATACCCAATTTACGGGCGAGTCCACGATCCATAAAACTCCCAGCTGCGCCTGAATCGACTAGCGCCTTATGCTGAAGAGAGGGGAAAAACGCAGGAAAAAAAATTAACAAAAACATGTGACCAACAGGGAGCTCTGGGTGAGTTTGGTGCTTACTCACCTGGGGTGGCCGAGGAGTGTTCCGCCGACCCTCTCGACTCCCAGAGGGACTCCTCCAACACCGGTCCGAAGTGTGTCCTCTCCGTCCACAATAGGAGCAGGAGGAGCCCCCTCTGATCCCCCTAGATGCAGCTCCTCCCAACTCCATCGGAATGGGAGTGGGAGAGCTGGAAGGTGGAATTAACAGGACCCCTTCTGAACGCCCGCGGGCAGCTAGCAGGTTGTCCAATCGAATAGACATGTCTATTAGTTCATCCAGGGAGAGAGACGGCGACGACGACCGCCGAGCACCGCCCGAACAGGAAGAGGCACCGTCTTCGGCAAGGTTCGTGACAGTAACAATGATCCAAGGTTTTTCCACCCCTGGTTGCGCAATCGATATGCTGATAAAATTTAGGGAGTCTTGTTTTCAGATTAGCCTTGTTAAAATCCCCAGCTACAATGAATGCAGCCTCCGGATAAATCGTTTCCAGTTTGCAGAGAGTTAAATAAAGTTCGTTCAGAGCCATCGAAGTGTCTGCTTGGGGGGGGATATATACGGCTGTGATTATAATCGAAGAGAATTCTCTTGGTAGATAATGCGGTCTACATTTGATTGTGAGGAATTCTAAATCAGGTGAACAGAAGGATTTGAGTTCCTGTATGTTTCTTTCGTCACACCATGTCTCGTTAGCCATAAGGCATACGCCCCCGCCCCTCTTCTTACCAGAAAGATGTTTGTTTCTGTCGGCGCGATGCGTGGAGAAATATCCGCCTCGGATAGCGTCTCTCCAGTGAGCCATGTTTCCGTGAAGCAAAGAACGTTACAGTCTCTGATGTCCCTCTGGAATGCTACCCTTGCTCGGATTTCATCAACCTTGTTGTCAAGAGACTGGACATTGGCGAGAAGAATGCTAGGGAGTGGTGCACGATGTGCCCGTCTCCGGAGTCTGACCAGAAGACCGCCTCGTTTCCCTCTTTTTCGGAGTTGTTTTTTTGGGTCGCCGCATAGGATCCATTCTGTTGTCCCGGTTGAAAAGCAGAACACAGGATCCGCGTCGCGAAAAACATATTCTTGGTCGTACTGATGGTGAGTTGACGCTGATCTTATATTCAGTAGTTCTTCTCGACTGTATGTAATGAAACCTAAGATGACCTGGGGTACTAATGTAAGAAATAACACGTAAAAAAACAACAGACTGCATAGTTTCCTAGGAACGCGAAGCGAGGCGGCCATCTCTGTCGGCGCCGGACAGAGATGTATATATTTTGTAACGATCCTCCTCGTGGAGGATCGTTACAAAATATAACACTTACAAGAACTTGTGAATTCAATGTAGGCTTTTAATACAAACATATCAGAAGCCTAGATGGTCCGCGGAACACACACTTGTCCAGAGCACTGGCTCTGATTTATACACATACAACAATATGAGTCCATCCCACATGCAAATGAAGTTATTTCCCTCAGTCCATCTGCCACCATTGTATCCCAATCTGTGCATCCTGCTTGTTCACACCCAATAACGCCCATATCTGCTTTCAGTTATAATGGTGACAGGACCTCTTCATGTCCCAAAAATAATACATGCCCATCTTATCCTATGGGCCCCTTATGTTTAGCTTGTCCTTATTAGGACTAGTAGACTATGCGTCTCTTCTCTTCATGTCCTAAAAATATATGCCCTATGTCTATAGTCCATCAGTTGGTCATTTGGCTGACCCCCTCCTTTGTATGTCCCTCTGACCTTGGTATGTCCAGCTGTCCTATGCTCTCATGGCCTTACTTTGTTTCCTGTCCTATACAATAGACAATGCATTTGACCAGAATGGCAAATGCACTCTAAGTGTATCTTTCTCTTGTGGTACAGTATTATGTTTCTCCCTATATGTACATCTTGCTCCCACACAGACAGTGTTGCCAGCACTGCCACTACCTGGGTGGGGACACCCCACTGGAATCCACAACGGCTAGGTACAAGGTTATTAAGGTTCTCATTAGCAGCTTTGAGAATATTCTTGTGTACTATGCTCTCCCATCAGGGGGCTCTGGCTTTGTAGGACCAACCCTGCCAGGCAGGCTCAGAATCTTGAGGGGGTGATGCCGCTCTTATAAGGGCACAAGGCGAGACCCAAATGCAGACACAGGAGGCAGATGATTGAGCTCTGATATTTATTACACCAAAAGGGGTCGGCAAAACACAGGTCGGGAACAGGCGAGAGTTCATAAACCAGGCGAACAGTACCAGGCGATAGGCAGGCTCGAGGTCAGGACAGGCAGTGGTTCAGTGAACAGGTCCAAGTCCAAACAATAGAAGGGGATAGGCAGGCTTGAGGTCAGAACAGGCAGAGTGGTCAGGCAGGCGGATTCTGCATCAGGACAGACAAGGGTCAAAACGAGGAGGGCTAGGAAAAAAGACTGGGAACAGAGACTGGAAAAATAGCAGCTAGGAGAAATTCTGGTTGACTTGGCAAAACAAGACGAACTGGCACAGAGAGACTGGAAACACAGGGATAACGACATCGGGGACTAATGGGGAAAACAGGAGACACCTGGAGGTGAGTGTTGACAATCACCAAGATAGGTGAAACAGATCAGAGTGTGACAGCTCTAGTATGTTGCTGATCGCATTTATCTTTCTGTTTTGGATGCATATAAGCAGCTTACAGCAGGCCCACAAAACAGATAGGGACTTCTCTTTAGTGTATGGGTCGTTCAGGTGAGTGTCTAGGGTATAGGGTTGGGGACCGTTCCATCATGATAGGAAAATAAATAAATAAATAAATAAAAATAATTTCTAAATTTATAATTTTTCATTTATAATATATAAATGAATTAAAATAAATAATTGTATAATGTATATCCCTCATCTGCACAAAATTGAAAGCTTTCTTTCACAACTCTTGCTCATAGATTAGGTTTTGAGATTAGGAAGATTGAGCCGGAGGGAAAGGCTGCTGTTTTATGGGCTCTTAAAACTTCTTCAGGATAGGGGGCAGTATTTTCACTTTTGGATAAATTGCGTGCCCAATTTCAACTTCCTGCTACTCATCCCCGGAATATAAGAAATGCATATTATTAGTAGATTTGGATAGAAAACACTCTGAAGTTTCTAAAACTGTTTGAATCATGTCTGTGAGTATAACAGAACTTATGTAGCAGGCAAAACCCCGAGGACAAATCATTCAGATTTTTTGTATTTTTAGGTCACTGTCTATTCAATGAGATTTCATTGGGAAACTAGATTTCTAAGGGACTTGTTTGCAGTTCCTACCGCTTCCACTGGATGTCACCAGTCTTTGGAAATTGGTTGAGGTTATTCCTTTGTGTAATGAAGAAGTACGGCCATCTTGAATGACTGTCACGTTATGTGTACTGTTAGAGACCAGAAAGGTAGCGTTAGTTTGTTGTCTTCCTGTATTGAACACAGATAGTCCCGTATGCAATTTGATCGATTATTAACGTTTAAAAATATCTAAAGTTGTATTACAAAAGTAGTTTGAAATATTTTGGCAAAGTTTACAGGTAACTTTTGAGATATTTTGTAGTGACGTTGCGCAAGTTGGAAGCTGTGTTTTTCTGGATCAAACGCGCCAAATAAATGGACATTTTGGATATATAACGACGGAATTAATCGAACAAAAGGACCATTTGTGATGTTTATGGGCCATATCGGAGTGCCAACAAAATAAGCTCGTCCAAGGTAAGGCATGATTTATATTTTATTTCTGCGTTCTGCCTGCAGGGTTGAAATATGCTTTCTCTCTTTGTTTACGGTTGTGCTATCATCAGATAATAGCATATTATGCTTTCGCCAAAAATCCTTTTTGAAATCTGACATGCCGGCTGAATTCACAATGAGTGTAGCTTTAATTTGGTTTCTTAAATGTGTGATTTAATGAAAGTTTGATTTTTATAGTATTTTATTTGAATTTGGCGCTCTACATTTTCCCTGGCAATTGGCCAAGTGGGACGCAAGCGTCCCCCCTATCCCAGAGAGGTTTAACCAACCATGCTATTTTGTTTGTTTTTTCACATTGTTTGTAACTTATTTTGTACATAATGTTGCTGCTACCATCTCCTATGACTGAAAAGAGCTTCTGGACATTACTCATCTTGAACTGGACTAATAATCTTTCTTTGATGAGTCGGATGAGAGGGATTTACTCCAGACACCCGAACAGGCCCTCATCCCTGTCATTCACAGGAGAAGGAGATGGGGGTATCGTGGAAGGAGATAGCCGGTTTCTTGTGAGGATCCGGCTATGAGTGGCTAATCTGTCTTATCCATCGGTACTATTGGCCAATATACAATCGCTGGATAATAAAGTGGACGAACTACAATCACGTATATCCTACAAACGGGACATAAAAAACTGTAATATCTTATGTTTCACAGAGACGTGGCTGACCGAATACATGAATAACATACAGCTGGCGGGTTATACTCTGTATCGGCAGGATAGAACAGCAGCCTCTGGTAAGACAAGGGGTGGCAGTCTATGTATATTTGTAAACAACAGCTGGTGCACGATATCTAAGGAAGTCTCGAGGTTTTGCTTGCCTGAGGTATAGTATCTCATGATAAGCCTTAGAGCACACTATCCACCTAGAGAGTTTTCATCTATATTCTTCGTAGCTGTGTATTTACCACCACAAACCGATGCTGGCACTAAGACCTCACTCAATGAGCTGTATATGGCCATAAGCAAACAGGAAAAAGCTCATCTAGAGGCGGCGCAGCCAGGGACCTTAATGCAGGGAAACTAGTGGCCAGGGACCTTAATGCAGGGAAACTTAAATCCATTTGACCTATTTTCTACCAGCATGTTAAATGTGCAACCAGAGGGGAAAAAACTCTAGACCACCTTTACTCCACACACAGAGATGCGTATAAAGCTCTCCCTCGCCCTCCATTTGGCAAATCTGACCATAATTCTATCCTCCTTTTTCCTGCTTACAAGCTAAAATTAAAGCAGGAAGCACCAGTGACTCGGTTCATTAAAAAAGTGGTCAGATGAAGCAGATGCTAAGCTACAGGACTGTTTTGCTAGCACAAACTGGAATGTGTTCCGTGATTATTTCAGTGTCATTGAGGAGTACACCACATCTGTCACTGGCTTCCTCAATAAGTGCATTGATGACGTCGTCCCCACAGTAACTGTATGTACATACTCCAACCAGAAGCCATGGATTACAGGCAACATCGGCACTGAGCTAAAGGGTAGAGCCGAAAACTTTCAAGAAGCAGGACTCTAACCCGGAAGCTTATAAGAAATCCCGATATGCCCTCCGACAAACCATCAAACAGTCAAAGCGTTAATACAGGACTAAGATCGAATCGTACTACACCGGCTCCGACACTCATCGGATGTGGCAGAACTTGCAAACTATTACAGACTACAAAGGGAAGCACATCCGTGAGCTGCCAAGTGACACAAGCCTACCAGACAAGCCAAATGACTTCTATGCTCATTTCGAGGCAAGTAACACTGAAACATGCACGAGAGCGTCAGCTGTTCCGGACGACTGTCTGATCACTTTCTCAACAGCCGATGTGAGTAAGGCCTTTAAACAGATCAACATTCACAGGTCAACAGACAGATTACCAAGACGTGTACTCCGAGCATGCCCTGACCGACTGGCACGTGTCTTCACTGACATTTTCAACCTCTTCCTGTCTGTTTCGGCCTAGTATGGTTCTCAATCAGAGGCAGGTGTCATTAGTTGTCTCTGATTGAGAATCATACTTAGGTAGCCTGGGTTTCACTGTTTGTTTGTGGATGATTGTCTATGTTAGTTGCTTGTGTCAGCACAGTTCTCATTATAGCTTCACGGTCGTTATTCATTTATTGTTTTGTATAGTTTGTATTCAGTGTTCAGTGCTTTCTTTAATTAAAAACTTCATCATGAACACATACCAAGCTGCATTTTGGTCCGTTCCTTACGACGATCGTGACACTCACATCAACACCATTATCCCAGAAGCCCTAGACCCACCCCAATTTGCATACCGCCCCAACCGATCCACAGATGATGCAAGCTGTATTGCACTCCACACTACCCTTTCACACCTGCACAAAAGTAACACCCATGTGAGAATGCTATTCAAAATCAAATCAAATCAAATCAAATTTTATTTGTCACATACACATGGTTAGCAGATGTTAATGCGAGTGTAGCGAAATGCTTGTGCTTCTAGTTCCGACAATGCAGTAATAACGAACAAGTAATCTAACTAACAATTCCAAAAAAAACTACTGTCTTATACACAGTGTAAGGGGATAAAGAATATGTACATAAGGATATATGAATGAGTGATGGTACAGAGCAGCATAGGCAAGATACAGTAGATGATATCGAGTACAGTATATACATATGAGATGAGTATGTAAACCAAGTGGCATAGTTAAAGTGGCTAGTGATACATGTATTACATAAGGATGCAGTCGATGATATAGAGTACAGTATCTACGTATGCATATGAGATGAATAATGTAGGGTAAGTAACATTATATAAGGTAGCATTGTTTAAAGTGGCTAGTGATATATTTACATCATTTCCCATTAATTCCCATGATTAAAGTGGCTGGAGTAGAGTCAGTGTCATTGACAGTGTGTTGGCAGTAGCCACTCAATGTTAGTGGTGGCTGTTTAACAGTCTGATGGCCTTGAGATAGAAGCTGTTTTTCAGTCTCTCGGTCCCAGCTTTGATGCACCTGTACTGACCTCACCTTCTGGATGACAGCGGGGTGAACAGGCAGTGGCTCGGGTGGTTGATGTCCTTGATGATCTTTATGGCCTTCCTGTAGCATCGGGTGGTGTAGGTGTCCTGGAGGGCAGGTAGTTTGCCCCCGGTGATGTGTTGTGCAGACCTCACTACCCTCTGGAGAGCCTTACGGTTGAGGGCGGTGCAGTTGCCATACCAGGCGGTGATACAGCCCGCCAGGATGCTCTCGATTGTGCATCTGTAGAAGTTTGTGAGTGCTTTTGGTGACAAGCCGAATTTCTTCAGCCTCCTGAGGTTGAAGAGGCGCTGCTGCGCCTTCCTCACGATGCTGTCTGTGTGAGTGGACCAATTCAGTTTGTCTGTGATGTGTATGCCGAGGAACTTAAAACTTGCTACCCTCTCCACTACTGTTCCATCGATGTGGATGGGGGTGTTCCCTCTGCTGTTTCCTGAAGTCCACAATCATCTCCTTAGTTTTGTTGACGTTGAGTGTGAGGTTATTTTCCTGACACCACACTCCGAGGGCCCTCACCTCCTCCCTGTAGGCCGTCTCGTCGTTGTTGGTAATCAAGCCTACCACTGTTGTGTCGTCCGCAAACTTGATGATTGAGTTGGAGGCGTGCGTGGCCACGCAGTCGTGGGTGAACAGGGAGTACAGGAGAGGGCTCAGAACACACCCTTGTGGGGCCCCAGTGTTGAGGATCAGCGGGGAGGAGATGTTGTTGCCTACCCTCACCACCTGGGGGCGGCCCGTCAGGAAGTCCAGTACCCAGTTGCACAGGGCGGGGTCGAGACCCAGGGTTTGATGACGAGCTTGGAGGGTACTATGGTGTTGAATGCCGAGCTGTAGTCGATGAACAGCATTCTCACATAGGTATTCCTCTTGTCCAGATGGGTTAGGGCAGTGTGCAGTGTGGTTGAGATTGCATCGTCTGTGGACCTATTTGGGCGGTAAGCAAATTGGAGTGGGTCAAGGGTGTCAGGTAGGGTGGAGGTGATATGGTCCTTGACTAGTCTCTCAAAGCACTTCATGATGACGGATGTGAGTGCTACGGGCGGTAGTCGTTTAGCTCAGTTACCTTAGCTTTCTTGGGAACAGGAGCAATGGTGGCCCTCTTGAAGCATGTGGGAACAGCAGACTGGTATAGGGATTGGTTGAATATGTCCGTAAACACACCGGCCAGCTGGTCTGCGCATGCTCTGAGGGCGCGGCTGGGGATGCCGTCTGGGCCTGCAGCCTTGCGAGGGTTAACACGTTTAAATGTCTTTCTCACTTCGGCTGCAGTGAAGGAGAGACCGCATGTTTTCGTTGCAGGCCGTGTCAGTGGCACTGTATTGTCCTCAAAGCGGGCAAAAAAGTTATTTAGTCTGCCTGGGAGCAAGACATCCTGGTCCATGACTGGGCTGGGTTTCTTCCTGTAGTCCGTGATTGACTGTAGACCCTGCCACATGCCTCTTGTGTCTGAGCCGTTGAATTGAGATTCTACTTTGTCTCTGTACTGGCGCTTAGCTTGTTTGATAGCCTTGCGGAGGGAATAGCTGCACTGTTTGTATTCAGTCATGTTACCAGACACCTTGCCCTGATTAAAAGCAGTGGTTCGCGCCTTCAGTTCCACACGAATGCTGCCATCAATCCACGGTTTCTGGTTAGGGAATGTTTTAATCGTTGCTATGGGAACGACATCTTCAACGCACGTTCTAATGAACTCGCACACCGAATCAGCGTATTCGTCAATGTTGTTGTCTGACGCAATACGAAACATCTCCCAGTCCACGTGATGGAAGCAGTCTTGGAGTGTGGAGTCAGCTTGGTCGGACCAGCGTTGGACAGACCTCAGCGTGGGAGCTTCTTGTTTTAGTTTCTGTCTGTAGGCAGGGATCAACAAAATGGAGTCGTGGTCAGCTTTTCCGAAAGGGGGCGGGGCAGGGCCTTATATGCGTCGCGGAAGTTAGAGTAACAATGATCCAGGGTCTTTCCACCCCTGGTTGCGCAATCGATATGCTGATAAAATTTAGGGAGTCTTGTTTTCAGATTAGCCTTGTTAAAATCCCCAGCTACAATGAATGCAGCCTCCGGATAAATCGTTTCCAGTTTGCAGAGAGTTAAATAAAGTTCGTTCAGAGCCATCGAAGTGTCTGCTTGGGGGGGATATATACGGCTGTGATTATAATCGAAGAGAATTCTCTTGGTAGATAATGCGGTCTACATTTGATTGTGAGGAATTCTAAATCAGGTGAACAGAAGGATTTGAGTTCCTGTATGTTTCTTTCATCACACCATATCACGTTGGCCATAAGGCATACGCCCCCGCCCCTCTTCTTACCAGAAAGATGTTCGTTTCTGTCGGCGCGATGCGTGGAGAAACCCGCTGGCTGCACCGCTTTGGATTGCGTCTCTCCAGTTAGCCATGTTTCCGTGAAGCAGAGAACGTTACAGTCTCTGATGTCCCTCTGGAATGCTACCCTTGCTCGGATTTCATCAACCTTGTTGTCAAGAGACTGGACATTGGCAAGAAGAATGCTAGGGAGTGGTGCACGATGTGCCCGTCTCCGGAGTCTGACCAGAAGACCGCTTCGTTTCCCTCTTTTTCTGAGTCGATTTTTTGGGTCGCTGCATGGGAACCATTCCGTGGCACTGGTTGTAAGGCAGAACACAGGATCCGCATCGCGAAAAACATATTCTTGGTCGTACTGATGGTGAGTTGACGCTGATCTTATATTCAGTAGTTCTTCTCGGCTGTATGTAATGAAACCTAAGATGACCTGGGGTACTAGTGTAAGAAATAACACGTAAAAAAACAAAAAACTGCATAGTTTCCTAGGAACGCGAAGCGAGGCGGCCATCTCTGTCGGCGCCGGAAGTAGAAGACTTCATTGACTACAGCTCAGCGGTCAATACCATAGTGCCCTCAAAGTGCCCTCATCACTAAGCTAAGGACCCTGGGACTAAACACCTCCCTCTGCAACTGGATCCTGGACTTGCTGACATACCGCCCCCAGGTGGTAAAGGTAGGTAACAACACATCCACCACGCTGATCCTCAACACGGGGCCCCTCAGGGGTGTGTGCTCAGTCCCCTCCTGTAGTCCCTGTTCATTTATAACTGCACGGCCAGGCACGACTCCAACTCCATCATTAAGTTTGCATATGACACAACAGTGTGTGATCACCGACAATGACGAGACAGCTTATAGGGAGGAGGTCAGAGACCTGCCGTGTGGTGCCAGGACAACAACCTCTCCCTCAACGTGATCAAGACAAAGGAGATGATTGTGGACTACAGGAAATGGGGGACCGAGCACGCTCACATTCTCATCGAAGGGGCTGTAGGGGAGTAGGATGAGAACTTCAAGTTCCTTGGTGTCCACATCACCAACAAAGTACATGGTCCATGCACACCAAGACAGTCATGAAGAGGGCACGACCAAACCTATTCCCCCTCAGGAGACTGAAAAGATTTGGCATGAGTCCTTAGATCCTCAAAAGGTTCTACAGCTGCACCATCGAGAGCATCCTGACTGGTTGCATCACTGCCTGGTTGCATCACTGCCTGGTATGGCAACTGCTCGGACTTCGACCGCAAGGCACTACAGAGAGTTGTGCGTATGGCCCAGTGCATCACTGGGGCCAAGCTTCTTGCTATCCAGGACCTCTATACCAGGAAGTGTCAGAGAAAGGCACTACAAATTGTCAAAGACTCCAGCCACCCTAGTCATAGAACGTTATCTCTGCTACCGCACGGCAAGCGGTACCGGGGCGCCAAGTCTAGGTCCAAGAGGGTTCTAAACAGCTTCTACCCCCAAGCCATAAGACTCCTGAACATCTAATCAAATGGCTACCCAGACTATTTGCTTAGCCCCCCCTCTTTTACGCTGCTGCTACTCTCTGTTATTATCTATGCATAGTCACTTTAATAACTCTATTTACATGTACATATTACCTCAATTACCTAAACTAACCGGTGCCCCTGCACACTGACTCTGTACCGGTACCCGCTGTATATAGCCTCCACACTGACTCTGTACCGGTACCCCCTGTATATAGCCTCCACATTGACTCTGTACCGGTACCCGCTGTACATAGCCTCCACATTGACTCTGTACCGGTACCCGCTGTATATAGCCTCCACATTGACTCTGTACCGGTACCCCTGTATATAGCCTCCACATTGACTCTGTACCGGTACCCCCTGTATATAGCCTCCACACTGACTCGGTACCGGTACCCCCTGTATATAGCCTCCACACTGACTCTGTACCGGTACCCCCTGTATATAGCCTCCACACTGACTCTGTACCGGTACCTCCTGTATATAGCCTCCACACTCTGTACCGGTACCCCCTGTATATAGCCTCCACACTGACTCTGTACTGGTACCCCCTGTATATAGCCTCCACATTGACTCTGTACCGGTACCCCCTGTATATAGCCTCCACGTTGACTCTGTACCGGTACCCCCTGTATATAGCCTCCACATGGACTCTGTACCGGTACCCCCTGTATATAGCCTCCACGTTGACTCTGTACTGGTACCCCTGTATATAGCCTCCACATGGACTCTGTACTGGTACCCCCTGTATATAGCCTCCACACTGACTCTGTACCGGTACCCCCTGTATATAGCCTCCACATTGACTCTGTACCGGTACCCCCTGTATATAGCCTCCACACTGACTCTGTACCGGTACCCCCTGTATATAGCCTCCACATTGACTCTGTACCGGTACCCCCTGTATATAGCCTCCACATTGACTCTGTACCGGTACCCCCTGTATATAGCCTCCACATTGACTCTGTACCGTAATACCCTGTATATAGCCTCCACATTGACTCTGTACCGGTACCCCCTGTATATAACCTCCACATTGACTCTGTACCGTAATACCCTGTATATAGCCTCCACATTGACTCTGTACCGTAATACCCTGTATATAGCCTCGCTATTGTTATTTTACTGCTGCTCTTTTAACTAATTACTTGTAACTTTTGGGGGTTTTTGTACTGCATTGTTGGTTAAGTTGGTAAGTAAGCATTTCACTGTATTCGACAAGTACAGTTTGGTTTTGATTTGGCAACCATTTACTTTCTCACTCCCTTATTAACACCATGTAATGCCACACTTTTCCAAACTTCAAAAACACACACCTCACCTTCCATGACAATACATCCACACATACCCACATGCTGTGCCTTCTATGTCTTCTGTTTGCTGTGTTTTTATCTCCACCATGTTGATTGAGTACTTTTGTGTTCCAATTAGTTATACTTGAAAATGTATCATTTTGCTAGTTATCCTTTCTTCTAATGTCGTCTTATCCATTTATAAAATACTAGAAATGGAAAATGGAATACTAATTGTTTTACAACATTCCCTATCTTGAAAGGTACAGTGTAGTTGTACTTTATTTACTTAACAATTTTATTTAATTGTTTTTCTCTCTATTTTTTTTATTATTACAATCCCTACTATGGCTGGTATTGGGTGTTACATTATTTGACTCTGAGAACTTTGTAATTTTTAGAATAGCCATGTGGAAGTCTTTCTGTCTCAGAACATTTGGTTGTCAATATACAGTTTATCAACTACGAGAGCTACACACTTCCCTTTTAATCTATTCTCCTTGAAGATTGGATACAGAACTTTGCTCCGTTCTGAAATCTCCCTCGGGAACTGATCATTCATGCCTATTTTTGTGCCAGCGAGTCTTTTATCCAGGCTTTTAACCATTACTTTATCCTTACAGAAAACAAATTTGGCAGTGATTGGACGCTAATATCTCTGTCCTCTGTCCGAAAACGTTGTACACGTTCGAGTTGGATTTTATCGACAGCATCTAATGGGATTTGATGCGCTGTAAGAAAGAATTCTTTCACTACGTTTTTGGGAACTTCTCTTTCTTGGATACCCGTAAGTACTAGATTTTCTCTCATAGATCTAGTCTGTATGTCTAGTAAGGCTTCTCTCAGAAAGATGTTCTCCTTGACAGAGAGTCTTAATGATTCCTCATGTCCAGCGGCGCTGCTTGTAATTATGGTCTCTGTAGGAGAAAACATGAGTGTCTGACATATCACACACACACACACACACACACACACACACACACACACACACACACACACACACACACACACACACACACACACACACACACACACACACACACACACACACACACACACACACACACACACACACACACACACACTCATACATACGCATGTTATACTCTCACCTCTCACACACTCAGTCATGCACAAACCCACACACATGCATACATTTACTCACACACCACACACACACCATACACACACATGCATAATTACTTTTAGCAACTATTTCCTCATTAGGACTGTCATTCAGGGTTGTGTGAATAATTCATAGTTATTGGAGAAAAGCTGGACTGAGAGGAGAGCGTGTGTCCATCTCAAGTCCCTGATGTGAGTTTTTAAGCTTACAGAAGTCACAGGGGTCTCTCTGTCAATACTGTCAGCCTAATATCTCCTGTCCATTCTCATTGACAAGGCAAACACACACAAACACACACAGTCACGCATACAGATACAGTGGTCCTCTGGAGCTCAGTTAGTAGAGCACGGCACTTGCATCACCAGGATAGTGGGTTCGATTTCCAGGACCACCCATACGTAAACAATGGAAGCACCTATGTTTCTTTGGATAACAATGTCATGTCTTATTATTATATTATACCACACACACACGGTGACCCACACACAAGCACACACACCTGTGACTGTGACAGGCCATGCTGTCTGCATCTCCTCTCAGAGTCAGGGGAAGGAAATGGAGAGGAATGCTAAGATCTAGGGGAAGCGAAGCATACAGATTCATTCTGGGGGGGGGGGTGGAGGCGTACGTCTCTAACATAAACTCTCTTTCTTTCTTTCCTTCTCTTCTTTCTCTCCTCACCATTCTCTCTCCGTCTGCAGAGACCATGTGTGTGTCAACCAGCCAGGCAGTAGAGCATCCCATCTGTCTCTCTGTCTCTCTTTTCCTTTTTTAACCTCTCTCTCCTTTTTCCCTTTCCACATCCTGGTCTTTCTCTCTCTCCTTTTTCCCTTTCCACTCTCTAACCCCGCTTTCTGTCTCTGTGAGTCCTTGTTTGCATTATTTGGGCGTTTAAAAGTTCCACATACTTCCGTCCCCAAATGTGGAGGAGGAGAGAAAGGCAGAGAGAGGGTATGGAGGTGTTCAGTTTCGATGTAAGAGGTGGGAGAAGGAGAGAGGGAGAGGAAGAGAGAAGGAGAGGAGGACTCGTTTAATTGGCTCAAAGAGATGGTCCTAATAAGGCAGAGAGAAGGATGTGGAGAATTCCAATGAGCAGGAGAAGAGGGAGAAGGGAGGGATGGGATAAGATTAAAGCAAAAACTGTGGCCTTAAAGACCAGAGAGATGGATAGAGAAGGTAGGTGAGAGAGAGAGAGAAATGCAGAGAGCAAGAAAGAAACAGTCCTGGTGAGTGTGTCCATTTGTTTACAAGTTCTCCTGCGGCAGGTGTCAGCAGAAGAAGGAAGAAGAAGAGAGAGGAGGGAGAGAGAGAAGGGAGAGAGAGCGATAGAGCGAGAGAGACATCGAAGAAAAAAGGCAATTACCCAGGCCGGTTTGGAGCGTTTTGTTTTGTTTGTGGAAGCAGCATTGTGTGTCTGGCCACTAACGAGGCCCACAGAGCTCGTTAATAATAAATTGGGGAGAAGGTGACTAGAACAGGAGAGGAGGGGAGGACATTCAGGCTGAATATGGTACCACGGTGTGATGTTTGATATCTGAGCACACACACACACATACGTACAAACATACAGGTAATTGCCAAAATAAAGGAAACACCAAAAATAAAGGAACTGCTTAAGGGCGTTGGGCCACCACGAGCCAGAAAAGCTTCAATGCACCTTGTCATAGATTCTACAAGTGTCTGGAACTCTATTGGAGAGATGCAACACCATTCTCCATCATTTGGTGTTTTGTTGATGGTGGTGGAAAACGCTGTCTCATGCGCCGCACCAGAATCTCCCATAAGTGTTCAAATGGGTTGAGATCTGGTGACTGAGACGGCCATGGAAAATAGCTTACATCGTTTTCCTGCTCATCAAACTATTCAGTGACCACTCGCGCCCTGTGGATGGGGGCATTGTCATCCTATGGGGGCATAGCCATGGTAGCCAAAATAATGTCCTGCCTAGCATTTTTATACATGGCCCTAAGCATGATGGGATGTTAATTGCTTAATTAACACAGAAACCACACCTGTGTGGAAGCACCTGCTTTCAACATACTTTTTATCCCTCATTTACTCAAGTGTTTTCATTATTTTTACATACACACATGCACATACACACACACACACACACACACACACACATGCATGGGCGCGAGCATACAGACAGACAGACAGACAGACAGACAGACAGACAGACAGACAGACAGACAGACAGACAGACAGACAGACAGACAGACAGACAGACAGACAGACAGACAGACAGACAGACAGACAGACAGACAGACAGACAGACAGACAGACAGACAGACAGACAGACAGACAGACAGACAGACAGACAGACAGACACAGCTTTTCCCAGAGCATATTGTACTCAGACTTTAGTTAACCGGTTATAAAATGTGTCTTACCTGTATGTGTCCATTCCCCATCCATTGTTTTCACTCTCCTACTCCTTTATCTCACACTCATCCCCTGCCATTCCTTCCCTCATTCGATCGGTCTCATGCTGTGGGGCTGAGAGGAGAGAGGGGGGAATTAAGCTGGATTTGCTTCTCTGGATCTGATGAGACAGCTGACCACCATGATAAGGACATCCATTCCCACTCTTTCTCCCATTCCATATCCTACAGTATGTAATGATTTAGGGGTTTGTGTGTATGCTCTGTGTAATGCCGCATGGCCACCGTTCGTTCTTCTAGGTTACAGTAAATACATGGATAGCTGTTGGTAGGTACCGTGGAGTATACACCTTTCAACCTATACAGCATGGAAGATCTATTTACAGCTTGAAATAACTTTACATGGACTTGAAACGTGTGTGTGTGTGTGTGTGTGTGTGTGTGTGTGTGTGTGTGTGTGTGTGTGTGTGTGTGTGTGTGTGTGGTGGGGGGGGGGGAGAAAGGAGAAAGAGAATTATTACTCCCCTCACAGTGGTGTCCAAATGAAGCCCCTTAGATTCCTCCAGATTTACACCCCCCTGAGGAGAGATGGGGATCAGACAGTCTGCTAGAACCATGGATCACTGAGGGTGTGTGTGTGTGTGTGTGTGTGTGTGTGTGGTTGTTTCTAGTTGATGTAGGATGGGGGAGCCAACCATAGTGACAGTGATAATATGGCTACTTCTCCACAGTTTTACCTTCAACTGTTTTCACACTCTCCAACCCATCCTACTCCTTCTCTTCTCCTTCTCCCTTCACAACTGTTTCCACACTCTCCAACCCATCCTACTCCTTCTCTTCTCCTTCTCCCTTCAACTGTTTTCACACTCTCCAACCCATCCTACTCTTTCTCTTCTCCTTCTCCCTTCAACACATCTTCTGCAGTGGGACCTTCCTCTCTCCCTCTGTTACTAGGTGCTGTCATATGGAACAGTCCTCTATCTCCGTCAGTGTATCATACTGTAGTTAAAGGTATTGGGCTGTTGTTTATGTAGCTGTCTTTTTTGACACTCCCATCCCCAATTCTTCCTTCTATTTCTCTCTCTGTGTCTATGTTTCTCTCTCTCTCTCTCTTTACTTTCTCTCTCTCCCTTTATTCTTTCTCCCTCTTTACTCTACAGTATATTCCTCTCTGTCATCCAGTCTTTCTGCCTGCCTTCTGCAGACACTGGTAGCAGTCTTATTTGGAACAAGCTTGTATTCCTCCTTCCAGCCATTTAGCCTCTCTCTTTCATGTCTCCTTTCATTTCTCTCCTTTTCCTCCCTCGTTCCTGTCCATCCTAACAAAGAGGACGTGAGATGCATTTTTCCCCTGGCCTGCCTAGTTGCTTATTTATTTGCCTTGCGCAAAGGTCTTACTCCCCTCCTCCATCTCTCTCTCTCTCCCTTCCTCTCCCTCTCTCCTCATCTCTGTCATGATTTGAGATGTGTCTTTTCTAACTGTCTGTCAAAGAAACAGATCATATTATTTATGGAACATTCTACAGAGCTCCCTACAACTAGATGTACGGGTGCCTATTGGGCAGTTCAAATTGTGGATTTGGGATCACTTTGCTCAGGAATGTGATAGTTTCTCTTGAGTGTGTTCTGTAATTTAGTATTTTGTTGTATTTGTATATTGTGTATATGCAGTACTCCCTTGTAAATGAGACCTTGGTCTCAATGGGACCAGTGATTAGAGGTCTTCACGGGTCCAAAAATGAATCCGTGGCTTTCCCACCCAACCTGATATGCATAAATAAAAAATGTAATAAAAAAAACAGAAACCTGTTCCAAATGGACAGGAGTACAGTCAGACGAATTCCGAAAAGGCCCGTGGAAAAAGACCTGTGAGATCCAAGAGATCTGTTCAGATCCAAGAGTAGAAAGAGAGAGAAAGAAACCTCCTACCAGATGCTGCCAGCGCCATCAATCAACAAGCAATATTGGCCAAATGATCCACAGTTATGTGTATAGGCCTAAGTGTCCACTGTATGATATTAATATTTAAAATATAAATATAAGGGAAGATAAGCTTAAGCCTAGCCCTGGAGCGACTGAGCTAGAGATATGTCGGCGCCATGTTCCCGACACCGATATGCATTTCTTTATACTTGTCAGATACTACTGCTATATAGGATATAGGCATAGGCATACAGAAGGAGGTATAGGCATACAGATATAGGCATACAGAAGGAGGTTAATTTGTACATTTTCGATGCAAATATCTTTTTATAAAGATAAGCATGATATTGTTAGATTAAAAACCTCTTTGGGATAGGCGTACGCTCGGCCTCGACAACATCCGGGGAAATTGCAGAGCGCCAAATTCAAATTACTAAAATTGTAATATTAAACATTCATGAAAATACAAGAGTCATACAACATTTAAAAGCTTAACTTCTTGTTAATCCAGCCGCTTTGTCAGATTTCAAAAAGGCTTTACGGCGAAAGCACACCATGTGATTATCTGAGGACTGCGCCCCGCACACAAAAGCATTACCTACATTTTTCAACCAATCAGTGTCGTCACAAAAGTCAGAAATAGCGAAAAAAATAAATCACTTACCTTTGAAGATCTTCATCTGGTTGCAATCACAAGGGTCCCAGCTACATAACAAATGGTCCTTTTGTTCGATAAAGTCCTTCTTTATATCCTCAAAAAAGTGAGTTTACTTGGCGCACTTGACTCAGTAATCCACCAGTTTCCCTCGTTCAAAATGTATACAAATGAATTCCGTAAGTTACCAATAAACTTCTTCCAAACAAGTCAAACAACGTTTCTAATCAATAATCGTACCCTAATATGTAAATAAACAATACAATTTAAGACTGAGAATAGTATGCTCATTACAGGAGATAAATAACGAAGTGCGCACCCTCACCGGAACGCGCTACATACACTACAGCCAAAATGGGAGCCACTTACAAAAACTACAATTTCTAGCTACTTTTTCAAAAAACAAGCCTGAAACTCTTTCTAAAGACTGTTGACATCTAGTGGAATCCCTAGGAACTGCAATCTGGGAGGTATTCATTTCATATTCCCATTGACAGCCATTGTAATCATTGGTGAGGTGAAAAAAAGATTCTGGATGGATTGTCCTCGGGTTTTTGCCTGCCATATCAGTTCTGTTATACTCATAGACATTATTTTAACAGTTTTGGAAACTGTAGAGTGTTTTCTATCCAATGCTACCAATTATATGCATATCCTAGTTTCTGGGCCTGAGTAACAGGCAGTTTACTTTGGGCACCTCATTCATCCAAACTTCCAAATACTACCCACTATCCCAAAGAAGGTACTCACTAGGGTACGTGGGACGCTAGCGTCCCACCTGGCCAACATCTAGTGAAATTGCAGAGCGCCAAATTCAAAAACAGAAATACTCATTATAAAAATTCATAAAACATACAAGTGTTATACATCGGTTTAAAGATTAACTTCCTGTTAGTCCAACCACTGTGTCAGATTTCAAAAAGTCTTTATGGCGAAAGCATACCATGCGATTATCTGAGAACAGCGCCCAGCAGACAAATCATTACAAACAGTTACCAGCAAAGTAGGAGTTACAAAAGTCAGAAATAGCGATAAAATTAATCACTTACCTTTGATGATCTTCATATGGTTGCACTTACAAGACTCCCATTTACTCAATAAATGTTTGTTTTGTTCGATAAAGTCCCTGTTGATATCCAAAAACCTCAGTTTTGTTCGCGTGTTTTGTTCAGTAATCCACAGGCTCAAACACATTCACAACAGGCAGACAAAAACTCCAAAGTATCCGTAAAGTTTGTAGAAACATGTCAAACGATGTTTATAATCAATCCTCAGGTTGTTTTTAGCCTAAATAATCGATCATATTTCAACCCGACAATAACGTTGTCAATATAAAAGGTAAAGAAGAAAGGCGCGCTCTTGGTCATGCGCATAAAAAACCTCTGGGACACTGTTTGGTCCACTCATTCAGAGTGGTCTTACTCTCTCATTTTTCATAATACAAGCCTGAAACAATTTCTAAAGACTGTTGACTGTTGATCTAGTGGAAGCCATAGGAAGTGCAATTTGAGTCCTAGGTTAGTGGATACTGTAATGGCATTCAATAGAAAACTACAAACATTTAAAAAATCCCACTTCCTGGATGGATTTTTCTCAGGTTTTCGCATGCCAAATCAGTTCTGTTATACTCACATACATTATTTTAACAGTTTCGGAAACGTTAGAGTGTTTACTATCCAAATCTACCAAATATATGCATATCCTAAATTCTGGGCCTGAGTAGCAGGCAGTTTACTTTGGGCACGCTTTTCATCCGGAAGTGAAAATATTGCCCCCTACACTACTGAAGTTAAACAGCTTGGAAAATTCCAGAGAATTATGTGATGGCTTTAGAATATTCTGAAAGGCTAATTGACATAATTTGAGTCAATTGGAAGAGTACCTGTAAAACTCATCCTATATCAACATAACCTGAAAGGCCACTCAGCAAGGAAGAAGCCACTGCTCCAAAACCGCCATATAAAAGCCAGACTATGGTTTGCAACTGCACATTGGGATGAAGATTGTACTTTTTGGAGAAATGTCCTTTGGTCTGAAGAAGCAAAAATAGACCTCTTGGCCATAATGACCATCGTTATGTTTGGAGGAGAAAGGGGGAGATTGCAATCCAAAGAACAACCATGAAGCACGGGGATGGCAGCATCATGTTGTGGGAGTGCTTTGCTGCAGGAGGGACTGGTGCACTTCACAAAATAGATGGCATCATGAGGAAGTAAAATTATGTGGAGATATTGAAGTGACATCTCAAGACATCAGTCAGGATTTTAAAGCTTGGTCGCAAATGGATCTTCAAAAATGGACAATGACCCCAAACATGCTTCCAAAGTTGTGGCAAAATGGCTTAAGGACAACAAAGTCAAGGTATTGGAGTGGCCATCACAAAGCCCTGACCTCAATCCTAGAGAAGATTTGTAGGCAGAACTGAAAAAGATTGTGTGAGCTAGGAGGCCTACAAACCTGACTCAGTTACACCAGCTCTGTCAGGAGAAATGGGCCAAAATTCACCCAACTTATTGTGGGAAGCTTGTGGAAGGCTAGTTAAACAATTTAAATTCAATGCTACCAAATACTAATTGAGTGTATGTAAACTTCTGACCAACTGGGAATGTTATGAAATTAATAAAAGCTGAAATAAATCATTCTCTCGACAATTATTCTGACATTTCACATTCTTAAAATAAAGTGGTGATTCTAACTGACCTAAGACAGGGCATTTTTACTCTGATTAAATGTCAGGAATTGTGAAAAACTGAGTTTAAATGTAGTTGGCTAATGTGTATGTAAACTTCCGACATCAACTATAGGTTTTTGGTTCTATTAGCTGTGTCCAACATAACATTCAATAATCAACTCATTTAATTTATTCCTGCACCATGCAATCATTTATTTGTTAGAAACATGTGTTTTTCTTCTCTATGCTGCCTTCAGCATGATCTATTTCCCTACAGGCGTAATATATGACAGGTAGTTGTTAGTCTGAACACGTCTCTGGAGCATGTATCAATCCTGCTGCAGGACTCATTGCAGCCGGCAGACCAAATGAACAACTAAACTATTTCTCTCTCCTCCTTCCTCTCCCTCTCTCCTCTTCTCTGTCATGATTTGAGGTGTGTCTTTTTAACTGTTTGTCAATGAAGCCGATGATATTACGTATGGAACAATCTACAGAGCTCCCTACAACAAGCAACGCATGACTCTCGAGTCATTAAAGGCACTGTCAACTTAGTGGATGTAAACTTCTGACCCACTTGTGTCATGCACAAAGTAGATGTCCTAACCGACTTGCCAAAACTATACTTTGTTAACAAGAAATTTGTGGAGTGGTTGAAAAACGAGTTTTAATAACTCCAACCTAACTCCAACCTGTATGTAAACTTCTGACTTCAACTGTATACAGCCTCTGCTCAACAAACTCAAACTCGAGTACGAATCATTTGGGGGGGTGTTTACAACCCTCATGTCAGTCAAACAATGCATTCTGCCAAGAATCGTTCACAATCTAGTCCGGTTGCGGACACAACTAGACCTTGTTTCAAATGTTACGTCTATGTGTATTAGGCAGGATTGCTACTGTGTGTGTATTTGTGTCTCTGAATGTTAGGCTCTGTCACTGTCTGGTGAAAGAAGGTGACCTGCTGTTAGAGTAGGATACATGGTGGAGCCTGGAGGGCTGTAACTCAATGTCTGTCCTGCCCCTACACCTCCTCCCCTCCCTTCCCTGGCTCTGGAACCAGTGTGAGGAAAACATTTGTATTACCATTACTTTAAATGATAGCGATGTACAATTCTGTTATTCTGGTTGTGTAAATTGCTGTTTACACATAACTCTATACCTAATCCACCACGGCTGTGCACATCTTGTGTTCTACCCCCACCTTCTGTACTCTGAAACCTGTCTGTTTCAAACAAAGCCTCTCCTCATCCTCTATTCTAAGAACAACCCGTTCTTAGTACTCGCATGAGAACACAGAGGACTCTGAATATTTGGCCACCTCATCCAGTAGATATCGGTTGGTTCGACACATTGAGACATTTGTGGTGGAACCAGCCATGACTAAGCATTTACAGGTCTACTATTTAAGAGGACTGAGGACCTGGGTAAACATTTACAGGGGATTCCAAATTGGGATCTCAGAGAAGACGCATTCCTGAAGGAGCAGCTGAGACCCGCCTAAGGATCCAAGAGGCAGCAGGGTGGGTGGGTGGATACCATATCCCGAACATAGAAACATTGAGAGAGGTGAGCTTGGATGGTTCTCAACAGTTTAAGCCCCTGTTTTAGGGTACGCCCAGAGCGTGGATCTCCTAGTCGGAAGGCCATGGCTGGGGTGGCTAGCAGGACTGTGCTGAGTTGATAAGAGTGTTTTTAAGTGAGTAAATCCTTAATCATAATTGTTTAACTAGACAAGGGCTAACCAAAAGTCCATGGCCATGGCTGGTTGATCTCAGCAGGACTGGTGAGGTTGTGTAAGAACAAAAGTCCAGTGCGTGAGTTTCTCCTGAGTGGGTTTCTTTGCCTGGTGAGTTCATTCCTGTTGTGTTTTTATTGGTGTTTTTAGTTGTGTTTGAAGGGTATGCCCTGGGTTACATTAGTAAGGTGTTATTGTGAATGTTTCCCTTTACCTGGTACATCTCCTGTGGTGGAAATGAGAAAATATGAATTAAGACTGGATTTCTGGGAACATGTTACAAACTTAAGTACAAGACATGGGTACTCAGTAGGCAGTTTTGTGTATTTGGATAGGAATGGAAGACTCTACACTACGGTGATCGCCGTGGGTGACGAGCCTGTGTGGAGACAACATCCTGCATTTGGACCTTTAACCTGTTGAGTGTAGGGGGCAGTATTTTAAACTATTTTAAACCCAAATTAAACTGCCTATTTCTCAGGCTCAGAAGCTAGAATATGCATATAATTGTCAGATTATGATAGAAAACACTCTAAAGTTTCCAAAACTGTCAAGATATTTTCTGTGAGTATAACAGAACTGATATTGCGGGGCGAAAACCTGAGGAAAATCCAACTAGGAAGTGCCTCTTATTTTGAAAGCTTCCTGTTCCATTGCATGCATTCCCTCCATTTAAAGGGATATCAACCAGATTATTTTCCCTATGGCTTCCACGTGGTGTGAACAGTCTTTAGACATAGTTTCAGCCTTTTATTCTAAAAATGAGCGAGAACGATCACATCGCGTCAGTGGATGGCTGGGTGCCAGCAGGGTTTTGTTTGCGCAACAGCTTGGAGCAGACATTTTCTCTCTCTCTCCTATTGAAAAATGAAAAAAGTTTAATTTGTATTTGGCGCTCTGTAATTCAGTGGATGTTGATGAAAATGATCCCGCTAACGGGATGGGTGCGCCAAGAAGTTAATAAAACAATGTTTTAACGGGGACCCAACTACTCCCCTATGGCCCCTATTGCATCAGAGAAGAATTATCTTGTGTTGTATTTTGAAGCTACATGGCCTTATGACTCCTAAGTGGCACAGCACATCAGTGCTTCAGACTCCCTGGTTCAAATCCAGGCTGCGTTTCTATCAAAGTAAGTGTCTTATTACATTATGATAGTCTCCATATGCCATAGCTCACTGTATGTATGGATGCATAATATACTCCTTATAACTGCAGACACATGAGGTAATGTTACACATTTTATTATCTTTATTTAACTAGGCAAGTCAGTTAAGAACAAATTCTTATTTTCAATGACGGCCTAGGAACAGTGGGTTAACTACCCGGGGTAGAACAACAGATCTGTACATTGTCAGCCCAGGGGTTTGAACTTGCTCCCTGGCCTTATGACTCCCAAGTGGCGCAGTGGTCTACGGCACTGCATCTCAGTGTTAGAGGCGTCACTACAGACACCCTGGTTCAAATCCCATAGTCTCCAGACGGCCGAGCGGTGGGAGAACGACTATTTCATCTCAGGCAGGAGAGGAGGCGCGCCCAGGATTAGGCGCTGGAGTTCCGGACCTTGGCAGCAGGATCTGGGTGGAACGACAGGGCCCTTATTGACCACTACAGGTGTAGTCTCCGGGAGGACGTCCGCAAGGAGTTAGCGTGTCGGGACACCACTCTGTCACTGGATGAGCTGATTGACATGTCTATTCGACTGGACAATCTGCTGGCTGCCCGCGGGCGTTCGGAGAGGGTCCTGTGCGTTCCACCACCCAGCCCCTCCGCTCCTATTCCGATGGAGTTGGGAGGGGCTGTGCCGAGGGGTACCGGAGGAGGAGGCCTTCCCTGCACCAACTGTGGTCGGAGAGGACACACGTCTGATCGGTGCTGGGGGGGTCCGTCTGGGAGTAGAGATGGCAGGCGGAACGCTTCTCGATCACCCCAGGTGAGTCAGCATCAAACTCACCCAGAACCCCTTGTTGGCCACATGTTTGTCGTAACTTTTTTCCCTCTTCCCAGCATAGGGCGCTAGTCGATTCAGGCGCAGCTGGGAACTTTATGGATCGCGGACTCGCCCTTAAGTTAGGGGTTCCGCTTGTGCCGATAGATTCTCCCTTTCCCATGCACTCCCTAGATAGCCGGCCATTAGGGTCAGGGATGGTCAGGGAGACCATGGTCCCACTGGACATGGTGACACAGGGGAATCATAGGGAGCGTATCAGTCTTTTTATTATTGATTCGCCTGCATTTCCAGTGGTGCTGGGGATTCCCTGGCTGGCCCGGCACAATCCTAAAATTTCGTGGAGACAGGGGGTTCTCCAGGGGTGGTCAGAGGAGTGTTCTGGAAGGTGTTTGGGAGTTTCCATCGGTGCCACGTCGGTGGAGAGTCCAGACCAGGGTTCCACCGTGTGCATTCCCCCCGAGTATGCCGATTTGGCAATCGCTTTCAGTAAAGTGAAAGCGACTAAATTACCACCTTATCGACCGGGAAGGGATTGTACGATAGATCTCCAGGTAAACGCTGCGCTTCCCAAGAGTCGCGTGTACCCGTTGTCCCAGGAGGAGACGTTGGCGATGGAGACATATGTCACGGAGTCGCTGGGACGGCCCTCCATCTCACCCGTCTCCTCGAGTTTCTTTTTTGTGAGGAAAAAGGAGGGAGGTTTGTGTCCGTGTATTGATTATAGAGGTCTAAACGCCATCACAGTGGGGTATAGTTACCCTCTTCCTCTCATCGCTACGGCGGTGGAATCATTTCACGGAGCGCAGTTCTTCACAAAACTGGATCTCAGGAGCGCGTATAGTCTGGTGCGTATTCGGAAGGGAGACGAGTGGAAATTCACACGGGGTGTGATCGTACGCTTCAGGGACCACTGTGGAACGATCACACCCGTGTGATGGTACGTGTGAAAGGGTTAAGGACGTTTTTTTTCTGTTCCGTCTGTATGTGTTCTGTGTTATGTGTTTGTGTGAGCATGAAACAGAAACCATGGGAGCACAAGGGAGCAAAGGAGACGGCCTGCCAAATCCCCTGACGGGACCCAGATAAGTGGGGCAGATAAGTGGGGAAGGGACGTTCTGGACCAGGTGCAATTGTGGCATTGGAAAGATGGTTTTCCATTGACAGGGACACAGAGTGTGACACTGTTAGAAGAAGTAAGGGGAAGACTAACAGAACATGAGAGAAAGAAAAAAGGAAAAGGGGATAACATAGAAATTTAGAAAATGGGAGAGAGAGGCAGAAAGGCGTACAGAAAGACAAGACCCATTTAGGGGTCTGCCGCGTCAGAACATGGCAATACAGACTGAGGGGGAACATAGGAAGGGGAAAGAAGAAACCATGAGGAAGAATAGGAAAGATGATGAGAGAGATTTTCCCCCTCCCTACTCTTCTCCTCCTAACCTCTACCTAGTGTTGCCAGTGGACAATGGGCTGCCCCTCTCTCCTCCTCCGCCTGCCCTGCTGGAGCCCCTGCCACCTACTGCACCAGTGCTTACGTCCCCGCCCTTACCGCAAGCCACCTCCCTGTTGACAGATGTGGTGGCCAAACCACTCACTGGCCTGGCAGACATGATGGGAGGAACTCCAAAGCTGTCAAGAAATAAAGAAGTTGCTGAGCGAGCCAAAGGAAAGAAAGAGCATTAACCCCTTCCCCCAGATGGGAGGCCCGAGCAGCTCGGCTGTGGAGGACGACAGCGACACATCATCACAGTCGGGGTCAAAGTCATCTCCTCCCCCAGCGAGTAAAACCAGACTACAGAAGAAGTTGACACCAGAGAGGAGAGGCAAGACACACGTTTTGACAGCCTGCCGTGTGGATCCAAAAGACGTGGAAGAAGAAGGAAGAGAAGGTGACGACCCAGAAGCTACAAGCTGCTCATTTGACTTTCTACCAAGGCCAGGCGCCAGCCAAAGGAGGGGCTGGGAAGGGTCGTGGGGGTAAGACTAAGCCGGGAAATTGTTTCACATGTTGGCAACCTGGCCATTTCTCAGCTCAATGTGATCAAGCACTTCAGACTGGAGCTCAGATGGGTGGAAGAGGTCGAGGCAGGAGTGGACCAAGAGTCAGAAGAGCCCCAAGGGGGGCCCCTAGAGGACATGGGCCAGCATTAGCTTCAGGACTGTCGCATCCCGCCACCAAACTAGTGGCCTGGGCCACCCCCTCAATCTCAGCCTCAACAGCAGTGGCGGTCCCAAGAGGGCCCCCATGGAAGAGGCCGACCTGGGCAATGGCAGTTGGGCCCGCCTACACAGATGACCCTGTATAACCCAGGGCCAGGCCAAGAACAGGAGGGAGAATATTGACGTGATGATGAGACAGGGACAGACGAAGTTGAGCTAACAGAAATGCCGGAACAATTGTTTTTAAAGAGCTACACTCTCCCTAGAATTGAGCCAACAGTGGAGGCTTGCGTCAATGGTGAGTCAATCATTTTTCTTGTTGATACTGGGGCTGCAATGTCTGTGATTAACTGTAAAGCTATGATGAAACCTCCCATGTCTAGTGAAACAGTCAAAACATTAGGGGCTTTGGGTCTCCCTTTCAGGGAACACGTTACCATGCCCTTGCCAGTCTAATTTTCTAAGGAGCAGTGCCAGCATCAATTTCTCTACTCTGACCACTGTCCTGTCAATCTGATGGGCAGAGACCTCACATGCAAATTGGGTGTTAACTTAACGTGTGGACCCACTGGGCTCACAGTTATACATGAGGATGAAGAAGGGGAGCAATTGATGCTGATGTCTGAGTTTTGTGACTGGTATTATGCATGTGATGTTAACGATGAGGTGCCCAATATTGCTCGTGTTTTCTCAATGGCAAAAAGCTTTTGGGGCCACGAGTGCAGTTTCATGTCTGAGACAGGCTTACATTGCACTTCCCCTTCCTCACCATTGACAAGGGATTTATGCTATGAGAAGGAATGGTTTTCACAGAGTGTAGATGAAGAGTCAGTGCAGTGTGAGGTGGTTGTACTGTAGCAGTGATTTTTGTTCTTTAGAGGTTCATTTAACCCCTGCACAGAAAAAGCTCTACCTGTTTGAAGACAGTACTCCTTATGTGTCCCTTGCTAAATCAGACAGTTGAGCGGGCGGATACTGGGGTATAGATGAAGGGTCTGATGGGAGCTACAGATTGGGAAATGCATCCAGATGTGTCAGCATCTTCACCCAGCACACTAACATTTTGTTACCTGTTCAACTGGGATACTCCAGTTGAACTTGAGCAACCTCCATCCGCCACATACATCATGCTTTTGACTGAGGACTCACCCTTGTTGAGAGGGGTCCTGACTGCTTATGGCAGTGGACAAGTGTGATTTTGGGAAGTGGGTGGAACCTCTTGTGGTAGCACCTAAAGGAACCCACCTGCCCTCCAAAGCACAGTATCCACTCAATCAAGGATATTCAATCAAGGGTATTCAATCAAGGGTATTACCCCTGTCCATGCTTAATTGGTAGAGAAGGGAGCCTTAGTCCTGTGTCCAGAGTCACCTTGCAATACCCCTATCTTGCCAGTAAGAAAAGCCTCAGGGGATTGGTGTTTTGTTGAGTTTGCCAGTTAATGAGGCTGTCTATGCTTGTGCCCCAGTGGTTTCCAACCCAACTACACTGTTGTCAGCAGTTCCAGCCACAGCTAATTGGTTTTCTGTTATGGATCTGGCTAATGCATGTTTTAGCATTCTGGTTGCACCAGAGTCACATTTCTGGTTTTCCTTTTTGTTTCTCGGGTGCCATTATACGTGGACGGTCGCGCCTATGGGCTTTACCGAATCCCCCGCAATTATTTCAGCTGCATTAGTGAAAAAAAGGTTTCATTCCCCCGGAGGGGAGCAGTCTAACACAGTATGTTGATGACATGTGCTCTGATTGTTCTCTGAGACCTTGGAGGCGTGGGAAACTGACACAAGAGCTCTGTTGACTATTCTAGCAGAGAATGGCCACAAAGTATACAAAATTAAGTTGCAACTTGTCTCCCAAACTGTAAAGTACTTGATGATGATAGGACATGATATCACCTCAAATGGCAGGCAGCTGGGTCCAGAGAGAGCAATTCTCTGTCCCACCAAACAGCACATGATGTCATTGACTGGTATGGCAGGGTATTGTAGGGCGTGGCTGCCTGACTATGCTGAGGTTGCCCAGCCTCTCTCTGACCTCATCTATGGCCACAAAATGGCTATGAATGAAAAGATCAAATGGACCCCTGAAGGGCTGACTGCCCTGATGAAACTGAAACAGCTCATGACTACCTCTCCCTGTTTGGGTCTCCCTGGCCATTCTAAACCTTTCAATCTGTTCTGTGAGAAGAATGGTTTCATATCACCTGTGCTGACACAAGATCATGGGGGGAAGCAGAAACCAGTGGGTTATTATTCTAAGCAATTAGATAGTGTGGTGAGAGGTCTGGTTTGTTGCTTGAGAGCTGTGGCTGCGGCTACTGAAGCTGTACTTGCATGTGCTGACATTGTGGCTATGTGGCAACTAACTGTGCATGTTCCTCACGTTGTTCATGCTCTCATCTCACAGACTAAGATGGCTCATCTGACTCGAGCAAGGCTGCTCCACTATAAGAATGTGTTGCTAACCATGTCTTATGTAACCCTGAAAAGATGCACTGTGTTGAATGCAGCTACATTGTTGCCAACTGAAGAAGACGGAGAACCCCACGACTGCACAGCTCTAGTTGAGCTTGTCTCAAAACCAAGGTCCGACTTAACTGATGTCCCTTTGTTGAATGCTGAATTGGACATTTTTGATTGGACATTTTAATCCAAGCCAAGATGGCTTGGCTTGGAGATCTGAGAAAGGAGAACTAATAGTTGTGTATGCATTAACCACAGCTGCAACCACTCTTGAGAGTGCTACATTTCCACCACATCTCTCAGCGCAGGTTGTAGAACTTCTTGCACTCACAAAAGCTTGCATACCGGTGAAAGTCAGTTACTATCTACACTGATAGCCAGTATACATTTGGGGAAGTACATGATTTTGGTACATTGTGGGAATAGTGTGGGTTCCTCACATCCTCTGGGGAAACTATTTCTCCCTCAAAATAACTTTTTGAAAGCTATTCTTCTCCCTTCTGCAATAGCTGTATGTCAATGTTTGGCTCATACTAATTATTTTGATCCTGTCTTCAAGGGCAACTCAATGGCTTATTTGGCAGCCAAAGCAGCAGCTGTGTCACTTGATTTGCCTGTGTTGCAGATGATTGCGGTTCCTGTTCAGAATCTCTTCTCTCCTACTGACATCTTTGACTTGCAATCCTCTGTCCTGTCGAGTTGAGGAAGTAGAAGAGGTTGTGTACATATGACAGGTTGCAGAAACTGAGGTTGGGTCCGGCTGGGCTCCCAACCCTACCATGTTCGTGTTTTTCCTACCTGGCAAAGTTGGCACATGGCCAGGACCATGTGTAAAAGGGGGGAGGGGTAGATTTTGTAAATCATTTTTGGTTTGCACCTGGATTTTCTGTGTTTGCTGAACAATATTGTGAAAAATGTGTGATTTGTAGGAATAACAATGCAGGAAGGGGGATTCCCATGTCTGTGTCTGCCCAACCCCATAAGGGCAATTTGAACATGTGATGATGGATTTCATTGAGTTGACACCATGCCAGGGGTACAAATACTGCCTGGTCAGACCCTAAAAATGTACATGGTGAAACTCATGGCAGAGACTGGCCTCCCCTGGGTCACAGTAATGCCCCTGACACTGATGTTTATGAGGGCAAGCCCACAGGATGACTGGGTTGGCACCTCATATGACACTGACTAGCAGACCTATGAGAATGCTAAACACCCCTTTCCCACTGAACAAGCTGACCCTGTTGGTCTGCGATGATGTTATGGTAAGTTACTGTACTGCTCTAAACAACGTTCTGAAGGCTATTTTTCCCAGGGTGAAAGCATCGTTGCCTCAGCCATTAGTGGGGATCCTGTGCCAGCTACAGCCAGGTGATTGGGTGGTAGTCAAGGATCTGAGGAGGTGGACTGGACCATTCCAGGTATTGCTGACCACTCCAACCACTGTTCGTGTGTCTGAGAGATCTACGTTGAGATCCACGTCAGCCACTGACGGAAAGTGCCACACGATCCAGCTGAGGATGTACCAGAGGAGGAGCCACCACCAGGTGCAGTCTAGATGGTCATGGGAGGACCAGGACCAGACTCTACGTATCATGTTTGTTGCTTTCGTGTTCATCCTTCTCATTAAAGCTGGAGTATGGGCGCTTGGAACAGGCAAACAACAGAGAGCAGAAAAGCTGAACTCAACCAACTTGACCAACTTGACCGCAGTCCCATGGAGGACTAAAATATCAGCCACTCTCGCCCTCCCTGGGGTGAAGCCACAGGAAATGCGCTTTCTGCACCATCGCCATGATTGGGAGGACACTGGGTTATTTCACCTGAATCACACTGCTCTAGCTGTTAACCTGACAGACTGGTATGTGTGTGGGCATGTCCCCTTAGCTACCCGAGTAGGAGTTCCATTTAGTGGAGTAGAAGTACATGAGCCAACACTCAAGAGTGTGGGGTCGACCAGCCCCATTATTGCAATAATTTATTGATATCAAATAAAGATGGATTGTTTGAAGAATTTTTCAAGTCTCTCTCACTTGTTTAGAACTTCCAGGACACCAGGTCTTACCACAGAGGAGGGTCTCTCAATCTGCCGAAAGGCATAACCTGGCCACACACCCGCACACACCCACACACACCCACCCGCACACGACCCGCACACACACACACACACACCTGGGGTGGGTAGATGAGAGCTGAGTGGACCAGGTCAGATCAGATTGTGTCTATTCCCTCTTCCCACCCACCCCTCAGCATACCTCTTTTCCACTGTTCATCTTTGATGACACGAAAATCCCCACTGGTGCTCCATCTGATCCCCTCCCTCAGGGCTTCGTCAGAGTGACTGACAGCTGTCAATCAAAGTCAAGCCCACAACATTACGAGGGATGTAACGGCCGTTGGTGGTGGAAGAAGGTGAGGACCAATGTGCAGCGTGGTAAGTGTCCATATTTTTAATAAAGTAAATGAACACTGAACAAAAACAACAAAGTGAACCGAAACAGTTCAGAACATGACAGTACCCCTCCCCCCCAAAGGTGCGGACTCCGGCCGCAAAACTTGAACCTACAGGGGAGGGTCTGGGTGGGAGTCTGTCCGGGGTTTCGGCTCTGGCGCGGGACGTGGACCCCACTCCACCATAGTCTGTACCCGCCTCTTTACCTGCCTCCGTGGCCTCTTTAGAGTGGCGACCCTCGCCGCCGACCTCGGACTGGGGGCCCTAGCAGCGGGCCCCGAATGGACGGGAGATTCCGGCAGCGCCAGAGTGAGGGGCGGCTCTGGCAGGTCCTGACTGACGGGCGGCTCTGGCAGCTCCTGACTGACGGTGGCTCTGTCAGCTCCTGTCAGCTCTGGCAGCTCAGGACAGACGGGCGACTCTGGCAGCTCAGGACAGACGGGCGACTCTGGCAGTTCAGGACAGACGGGCGGCTCTGGCAGCTCAGGACAGACGGGCGACTCTGGCAGCTCAGGACAGACGGGCGACTCTGGCAGCTCAGGACAGACGAGCGACTCTGGCAGCTCAGGACAGGGAGACTCTGGCAGCGCTGGACAGGAGGGAGACTCTGGGGTGGCGGCTCTGGCACAGGACGTGCACCCCACTCCACCATAGTCTGTACCCGCCTCTTTACCCGCCTCCGTGGCCTCTTTAGAGTGACGACCCTCGCCGCCGACCTCGGACTGGGGCTGGACAGGAGGGAGACTCTGGCAACGCTGGACAGGAGGGAGCACCTGGAAGAAGGAGACGGAGAGACAGCCTGGTGCGTGGGGCTGCCACTGGAGGCCTGGTGTGTGAAGGAGGCACCGGATAGACCGGACCATGGAGGCGCACAACCTTTCCTGGCTGGATACCTCCCGTAGCCCGGCTAGTGCGGCGAGGTGGAACAGACCGCACTGGGCTGTGCTGGCGAACCGGGGACACCGTGCGTAGGGCTGGTGCCATATACCCTGGGCCGAGGACACGCACTGGAGACCCGATGCGCTGAGCCGGCTTCATGGCACCTGGCTCGATGCCCACTCTAGCCCGGCCGATACGAGATGCTGCGATGTAACACACCGGGCTATGCCTGCACACCGGGGACACCGTGCGCCTCACTGCATAACACGGTGCCTGCCCGGTCCACCTCTCTCCACGGTAAGCACGGAGGGTTGGCTCAGGTCTTCTACCTGACTTAGCCACACTCCCCATGTGCCCCCACCCAATACATTTTTGGGGCTTCCTCTCGTGCCTGTTGCGCTGCCGTGTTCGTGTCACCAACTCCATTCTCCTGTAATCCTCCTCGCACTGCTCCAGAGAATCCCAGGCGGGCTCCAGGACTCTCCCTGGGTCGACCGACCACCATTCTATTTCGTCCCAAGCTGTCACATAGTCCAGATCTTGCTGCTGCCCGATACCACACTGCTTGGTCCTTGGTTGGTGGGTGATTCTGTAACGGCCGTTGGTGGTGGAAGAAGGTGAGGACCAATGCGCAGCGTGGTAAGTGTCCATCTTTTTAATAAAGTAAATGAACAATGAACAAAAACAACAAAGTGAATGAACGAAACCGAAACAGTTCTGTCTGGTGCAGATACAAACACTCAACAGAAAACAATCACCCACAACTCAAGAGTGAAAACCTGTTGCCTAAGTATGGTTCTCAATCAGGTACAACGACAGCTGCCTCTGATTGAGAACCATACCAGGCCAAACACAGAAATACCAAACATAGAAAAAGACCATAGACCACCCACCCAACTCACGCCCTGACCATACTAAAACAAAGACATAACAAAAGAACAAAGGTCAGAAAGTGAAAAGGGAAGAGTTGATGGACACCCTGAACCCCCCTCCTGGTGTTTCCCTGTCAGAACTGTTGTCATTGTCTCATTGTTCTTCTCTTGTTTATTGTAGGTGACCACTCATTCTACTGTGTGGCTCTGGTACATTTAAAAACATTATCATGTTAGGGTAATAAGGCAATCTACAGCATAGATTAAGAGTATGTTGTTAAGTCTGCTGGAAATTATTTAAAGGATGACACAGTCACTTATTTAGTAGACATCTGTTTGGTAACAACATTCCCAAGCAACAGTAAAACATAATGAAATAGTAGCTAGACAATTATTATTATTCAACGCTTCCCTCCTGAATTCAGTACTATTGCTATTTTAATCAGAATTACCAGCTAGCAAGCATAGATATTGAATAACAATTGAACATGACATCAATCGAAGCCTGATTGTGTGACATGTTAGTGATACTCTCATTCTTCTCATGGCTGCCAATTAAATGTTTACTGCTAATGAACATCTCCATAAGCTTTGTAGGAAGTATGTAATTAATTAGGCCTTAATTGGACTTGACTGCCGTTATCGTGCTGAGCGTGTTAACTGCCTGGTCATTAACTATGGGAAACTGTGATTGAGCTATTGTGGTCCGTGCTGGTGTGTGTGGGTGCGTGCGTGCGTGCAAGTGTGTGTGTAATGTCAGAAATGACACCAGGACCAGCTATGATCCATAGACTGGTTCTGCTTTGATCAGGGGGGGGTGTTTGGTCCAGACCTCCTGCGGGTCCTGATGAAGATGAATAGGCTAACAAGACATTTCAGAATTCCTTTATAGAAGGGGGGTAAGTGCATTGTGAAAGTGGGAAGGGGGATTTATTGTTTATTTATCGTTCTGACCAGTGGATAGCCGCTGCCGCCTCATCTTCCCTCCCCAGTTCCTCCCAGGACCCTTGTTCTTTAATTACAGTTCCAACCAAGTCCTTATTAGCATCGACATAGCAACCACCGTGCATCATTGTACTGGGGAGTTGGGGTGTGATAGGGGTGTCTAAAAGGGGGTAAGGGAGGTGGGGGGACTAAAATGTCACAGGCATGTTGATTTTGCATTCCATTACGCCTACACTGCCTGGGAGACAGGGGGGTGACAGCCAGGGAGGCAAAGACGAATAAGGGTGCGATTAAGCAGTGTAGATGATGGGAGCGAAGGATCAGGGATGACAAATGGAGAAATGGAGAGATCCACGGAAAGAAAGAGAAGAAGGGGTGGGGGGGGGGGAGACATTAAATGGTGTGGGAGACCTAGAGGTGGGCTGGGGACCAGTGTTTAAACATGAGAAGAGTGCAGAATGAGAGGACAGGACAGGACAGGACAGGACAGGACAGGACAGGACAGGAGAGGAGAGGAGAGGAGAGGAGAGGAGAGGAGAGGAGAGGAGAGGAGAGGAGAGGAGAGGAGAGGAGAGGAGAGGAGAGGAGAGGAGGAGAGGAGAGGAGAGTGCAGAAGGAAAGCAGAGGAGAGGAGTGTAGAAGGACAGCAGAAGGAGAGTTGAGAGGAGAGGAGTTGAGGAGAGGAGTAGAGAGGAGCGGAGAAGAGAGGAGTGCAGATGGAGAGGAGTGCAGAAGGAGAGGAGAGGAGATGAGAGGAGAGGAGTTGATAGGAGTTCAGAAGGAGAGCAGAAGAGAGGAGTGCAGGAGTGGAGATGAGAGGAGAAGTATAGAAGAGCAGAATGAGAGCAGAAGAGAGGAGAGGATACGAGATGAGATGAGATGAGAGGAGGAAGAGGAGAGGAGTGTAGAGGAGAAGGAGTGCAGAGGAGATGAGTGCAGAAGGAGAGGAGAGGAGGAGGAGAGGAGAGAGGAGAGAGAGGAGAGGAGAGGAGAGGAGAGGAGAGGAGAGGAGAGGAGAGGAGAGGAGAGGAGAGGAGAGGAGAGGGAGATGAGTGCAGAAGAAGATGAGTGCAGAGGAGAGCAGAGGAGAGGAGAGGAGGGGAGAGGAGTGCAGGAGGAGAAGAGAGGAGTGGACAAGAGTTTGGAAGGAGAACAGAGGAAAGGAGTGCAAAAAAATCAAATCAAATCAAATCAAATTTTATTTGTCACATACACATGGTTAGCAGATGTTAATGCGAGTGTAGCGAAATGCTTGTGCTTCTAGTTCCGACAATGCAGTAATAACAAACAAGTAATCTAACTAACAATTCCAAAAAACTACTGTCTTATACACAGTGTAAGGGGATAAAGAATATGTACGTAAGGATATATGAATGAGTGATGGTACAGAGCAGCATAGGCAAAATACAGTAGATGATATCGAGTACAGTATATACATATGAGATGAGTATGTAAACCAAGTGGCATAGTTAAAGTGGCTAGTGATACATGTATTACATAAGGATGCAGTCGATGATATAGAGTACAGTATATACGTATGCATATGAGATGAATAATGTAGGGTAAGTAACATTATATAAGGTAGCATTGTTTAAAGTGGCTAGTGATATATTTACATCATTTCCCATCAATTCCCATGATTAAAGTGGCTGGAGTTGAGTCAGTGTCATTGACAGTGTGTTGGCAGCAGCCACTCAATGTTAGTGGTGGCTGTTTAACAGTCTGATGGCCTTGAGATAGAAGCTGTTTTTCAGTCTCTCGGTCCCAGCTTTGATGCACCTGTACTGACCTCGCCTTCTGGATGACAGCGGGGTGAACAGGCAGTGGCTCGGGTGGTTGATGTCCTTGATGATCTTTATGGCCTTCCTGTAGCATCGGGTGGTGTAGGTGTCCTGGAGGGCAGGTAGTTTGCCCCCGGTGATGCGTTGTGCAGACCTCACTACCCTCTGGAGAGCCTTACAGTTGAGGGCGGTGCAGTTGCCATACCAGGCGGTGATACAGCCCGCCAGGATGCTCTCGATTGTGCATCTGTAGAAGTTTGTGAGTGCTTTTGGTGACAAGCCGAATTTCTTCAGCCTCCTGAGGTTGAAGAGGCGCTGCTGCGCCTTCTTCACGATGCTGTCTGTGTGAGTAGACCAATTCAGTTTGTCTGTGATGTGTATGCCGAGGAACTTAAAACTTGCTACCCTCTCCGATCGATGTGGATGGTGGGGTGTTCCCTGTGCTGTTTCCTGAAGTCCACAATCATCTCCTTAGTTTTGTTGACGTTGAGTGTGAGGTTATTTTCCTGACACCACACTCCGAGGGCCCTCACCTCCTCCCTGTAGGCCGTCTCGTCATTGTTGGTAATCAAGCCTACCACTGTTGTGTCGTCCGCAAACTTGATGATTGAGTTGGAGGCGTGCGTGGCCACGCAGTCGTGGGTGAACAGGGAGTACAGGAGAGGGCTCAGAACGCACCCTTGTGGGGCCCCAGTGTTGAGGATCAGCGGGGAGGAGATGTTGTTGCCTACCCTCACCACCTGGGGGCGGCCCGTCAGGAAGTCCAGTACCCAGTTGCACAGGGCGGGGTCGAGACCCAGGGTTTCGAGCTTGATGACGAGCTTGGAGGGTACTATGGTGTTGAATGCCGAATGGAGAGGATTGTTGAGGTGAGCAGAAGGAGAGGTGAAGAGAGCAGAAGGAGAGTAAATGAGAGGGGAGCAGAAGGAGAGCAGAGGAGAGAAGAGGAGAGGAGAAGAGAAGAGAGGAGAGGAGAGCAGAAGGAGTGCAGAGGAGACGAGAGGAGAGGAGAAAAGAGGAGAGGGGAGGAGTGCAGAGGAGAGGAGAAGAGAGGGGAAAAGAGGAGAGGAGAAGAGAAAAGAGGAGAGCAGAAGAGCAGAGGAGAGGAGTGGAGAGGAGAGGAGTGCAGAGGAGATGAGAGGAGTTGATAGGAGTTCAGAAGGAGAGCAGAAGAAAGGAGTGCAGGAGTGCAGAAGGACAGCAGAAGTAGAGGAGTGCAGAAAGTGTGGAGAGTAGAGGAGACGAGAGGAGAATAGAGGAGAGGAGAGCAGAAGGAGAGCAGAGGAGACGAGAGGAGACGAGAGGAGAAAAGAGGAGAGGAGAGCATAAGGAGTGCAGAGGAGAGGAGTGTAGAAGGACAGCAGAAGTAGAGGAGTGCAGAAAGTGTGGAGAGTAGAGGAGACGAGAGGAGAATAGAGGAGAGGAGAGCAGAGGAGAGGAGGGGAGACGAGAGGAGAAAAGAGGAGAGGAGAAGAGAGGGGAGGAGAGGAGAGGAGAAGAGAAAAGAGGAGAAGGGGAGGAGTGCAGAGGATAGGATAGGATAGGAGAGGAGATGGAGGGGATTGTTGAGGTGAGCAGAAGGAGAGTGGAAGAGTGTGAGAGAGGGATGACTGACTTATTCAAAACATATATTTGCCTGTTAACATTAAAAACACAATGAAATTAAACCCCAGTCCAGGTACACACATTAACTCTGAACTCCCCTGAACTCTTGCTCTGCTGTGAGAGAAATGGTTACAGAGAGAGGAGGGGTGGCCATACATCTCCAACATAATTTATCACCGCGTTGCCGTTCCCACTCTGAAATATCGGCCTATTAAAACATTCATTGAGTTGATTAAACTGCAATAAAATCTAACATCATTTGTACCGACAGTTTCAGGGTCTGATTTATTAGTCTGGCGCTTTGTATCCTCTCATATCCCACCCAGTCCTGCCGCTGTCAGAGACTTTCCACACACAGGATAGCAGAGGGGAATCAGCAGATCTTGCTGCCACCCATTGGTGGCTTTAGAGTGCTGCAGCTGCAAGCCCTGGAACCCAATAGCCTGTCTATTGCAAGCACAGACAGATTACACTGAGTGTACAAAACATTGAGGACACCTGCTCTTTCCATGACATAGACTGACCATAGTCCACCACACAAAGGACATCCAGCCAACGTGGCACAACTGTGGAAAACATTGGATTAAACATGGGCCAGCATCCCCGCGGAACACTTTAAAGCACCTTGTAAACCATGTCCCAACGAATTGAGGTCGTTCTGAGGCCAAAGGGGGTGCAACTCAATATTAGGAAAGTGTTCCTAATGTTTTGTACACTCAGTGTCAATTATGAAAATACTCATCTCTCGTTGGACAGACGCATGTAACATAACTGGTATCGTGTAGGATGCGACTACTGACAAGAAACGTGTTCTTCTGGTGAGCAGATTTTTTTCACTGATTATTTGAACAAATCCAGTTTTCGAAGATGTTCGCATCGGAAGAATATTTTCTCACACGTCTTCATCCAGAATTTAATCGAGCGTCTGACACAATTATGCCTGATTTTAGTTTCTGTGATTATGAAAATACTAGCTACTAGGATCGGTGTTGAAGAAAACCTCCTAAGCATATTTATCGTAGTATAGCCAATTTCATGACTAGAAATATAGTAATTTAGCCGACAACCTTAACAGCTGAACCGTTTGTCTTTTGCACTTGTTGTCTCAATGAATAAAATAGCAAAAAATATGTTTTTGAGTGCAACCTCTCTACCAACAACTAGAAATGTAATCATGTGTTATGGTAGTTCATGCTATAGAGCTTGTCACATTTATGGCCACCCTAAGCCTAAATACTCACCAAGTCCATTACATTCATCCCACTTAGCCTTGTCTATAAGGGCTCTAATTCAACAACATACTGTATGTACAGTGCATTCGGAAAGTATTCAATACTTTTTATGTCACATTTACATAAGTATTCAGAATCTTTATTCAGTACCTTCTTGAAGCAGCTTTGGCAGCGATTACAGACTTGAATCTTCTTGGGTTTGACGCTACAAGCTTGGCACACCTGTATTTGGGGAGTTTCTCCCATTTTTCTCTGCAGATCCTCTCAATGTATGTCAGTTTGGATGGGGAGCGTTGCTGCACACAGCTATTTTCAGGTCTCTCCAGAGATGTTCGATCGGGTTCAAGTCCGGGCTCTGGCTGGGCCACTTAAGGACATTCAGAGACTTGTCCCAAAGCCACTCCTGCGTTGTCTTTGCTCTCTGCTTAGGGTCATTGTCCTGTTGGAAGGTGAACCTTCACACCGGTCTGAGATCCTGAGCGCTCTGGAGCAGCTTTTCATCATGTATCTTTCTGCTCAGTTTATCCTACAGATGGCAACCGAAGTCAGCCTGCATGCACCCGGCGCGTCACTAGAGTGCAATGGCACAAGTGTCTTCCCCGGCCAGCCAAACATTCCCATAACCTGGACGACTCTGGGCAAATTGTGCACCGCCTCATGGGTTTCCCGGTTGCAGCCGGCTGCGACACAGCCTGGAATCGAACCTAGGTCTGTAGAGATGGTTTAGCACTGCGATGCAGTACCTAAGACCTCTGCGTAACTTGGGAGGACTGACCTCTATTTCGAGTCTCATAGCAAAGGGTCTGAAAACTTATGTAAACAAAGTATCTCTGTTTTTTATGTTTAATACACGTGCAAAAATATTTAAAAACCTGTTTTGGCTTTGTGATGAGGGGTGAAAGTATTTAATCCATTTTAGAATAAGGCTGTAACATCACAAAATGTGGAAAAGTCTAGAGGTCTGAATACTTTCCGAATGCACTGTATATATTCAGATATGTATTCATTAACATATTATTGAAGGAAGCAGGTTAAATTGTTAGGTGCTGTATACAGTTGAAGTCGGAAGTTTACATACACTTAGGTTGGAGTCCTTAAAACTTGTTTTTCAACCACTCCACAAATTTCTTGTTAACAAACTATAGTTTTGGAAAGTCATTTAGGACATCTACTTTGTGCATGAGACAAGTAATTTTTCCAACAATTGTTAACAGACAGATAATTTCACTTATAATTCACTGTGTCACAATTCCAGTGGGTCAGAAGTTTACATGCGTTAAGTTGACTGCGCCTTTAAACAGCTTGGAAAATTCCAGAAAATGATGTCATGGCTTTAGAGGCTTCTGATAGGCTAATTGACATCTTTTGAGTCGATTGGAGGTGTACCTGTGGACGTATTTCAAGGCCTACCTTCAAACTCAGTGCCTCTTTGCTTGACACCATGGGAAAATCTAAAGAAATCAGCCAAGACCTCAGAAAACAAATTGTAGACCTCCACAAGTCTGGTTCATCCTTGGAAGCAATTTCCAAACGCCTGAAGGTACCACGTTCATCGGTACAAGCGATAGTACGGAAGTATAAACACTATGGGACCACGCAGCTGTCATACTGCTCAGGAAGGAGATGCACTCTGTCTCTTAGTACTGTGGTGTGAAAAGTGCAAATCAATCCCAGAACAACAGCAAAGGGGCCTTGTGAAGATGCTGGAGGAAACAGGTACAAAGGTATCTATATCCACAGTAAAACTAATCCTATATCGACATAACCTGAAAGGCCGCTCAGCAAGGAAGAAGCCACTGCTCCAAAACCGCCATAAAAAAGCCAGACTACGGTTTGCAACTGCACAATGGGGATAAAGATTGTACTTTATGGAGAAATGTCCTTTGGTCTGATGAAACAGAAATAGAACTGTTTGGCCATAATGACCATCGTTATGTTTGGAGGAGAAGGGGGAGGATTGCAAGCCCAAGAACACCATCCCAACCGTGGAGCACGGGGGTGGCAGCATCATGTTGTGGGGGTGCTTTGCTGCAGGAGGGACTGGTGCACTTCACAAAATAGATGGCATCATGAGGAGGTAAAATTATGAGGATAGATTGAATCAACATCTCAAGACATCAGTTAAAGCTTGGTCTCAAATGGGTCTTCCAAATGGACAATGACCCCAAGCATACTTCCAAAGTTGTGGCAAAATAGCTTAAGGACAACAACGTCAAGGTACTGGAGTGGCCATCACAAAGCCCTGACCTCAATCCTATAGAAAATTTGTGGGCAGAACTGAAAAAGTGTGTGCGAGCAAAGAGGCCACCCAACCTGACACCTGACTCAGTTACACCAGCTCTGTCAGGACGAATGGGCCAAAATTCACCCAACTTACTGTGGGAAGCTTGTGGAGGGCTACACGAAATGTTTGACCCAAGTTAAACAATTTAAAGGCAATGCTACCAAATACTAATTGAGTGTATGTAAACTTCTGACCCACTGGGAATGTGATGAAAGAAATAAAAAGCTGAAATAAATCATTCTCTCTACTATTATTCTGACATTTCACATTCTTAAAATAAAGTGGTAATCCTAACTGACCTAAAACAGGGCATTTGTACTAGGATTAAATGGAATTGTGAAAAACTGAGTTTAAATGTATTTGGCTAAGGTGTATGTAAACTTCCGACTTCAACTGTATGTCATAGTAAATGTTGCGAAAGTTTTAGCACACAATCATATTAAAATGCAACCAAGTGAGTTGTTACATAATAAGTTATTTTAATTACTGTACTTTTTTCAGGATGGTCTGATGAAAACTGTATAATTCCATATTTCCCAGCATTAGTTCCCTGTGGTTAGGAGTGGAAGTGTTGTGTACAGAGCTGGGTGTCTATTGATCCACATGCTTTATTACCCTACACCGGGAGTGTTAACACTGTCCAGGATGATGGGAGGGGAGGATCACCTGGAAATGGTGCTATCGATCCCGGCTCGCTGCCATGGGAAAGAGTTCTATGACGGAACATCCTCCAGGGATGTGGGATGGGGAAGATCTACCAACAGAGAACAGCGCTGCACAGGGGACACAACACATCTGGCATGTGTTGGGTTTTTGGGGTCCGAAGGGACATCTAGTATTTAGTCTATGTTATGTGGGTTTTTTGGGGGGGGGAGAGTTTTGTGGTGTCTCAGCTAGCGTCCCATATGGTACCCTATTCCCTAAATAGTGTACTACTGTTGATCAGGGTCCATAGGGAATGGGGTGCCATTAGGGATGCAGCATCATTTGTCATGTCTGCATCGTTGACCTATTCACTGTCCAGACACCATGATGTGACCTATTGGCTTATTAGTTGTCATAACAAGTGCCTCGGTGCAATTTACCGTAAGTCAAATGAAATTGCCTATTTCATCATGGCCTGTCTTAACATATTGTCATTCATTTTGTAAATTAGTGCCTTTATATTGCACATGGTGAAGAAATGCTTGACAGCATCCAAAACAACTGGAACAAAAGAGCATGCCGTATAACACATTAAGACAGAACTTCACATATGTGAAACATGATCTCGCAAAATGGATTCTGTACATTGTCCAACTGCTGCAAATTCTGCAGTGTAAATTTAAAGACCAGGCTGCACCTAGAATATAAATAGTATGGAACCCCCTGGAATCAAATTAGTATAATCATTTAATCACCATTTTATTCATCAATGTACGTGACTTCAAATCAAGAGACTTCTGGGTTTTTGCACGGGCTGCATCTCATGCCACTACATCTGCCGGTGTCGGCCATTCGGCGCTGTGGTGGAAAACGGCAGACTTACCAAGGTGTTTGTGAGACCAGGAGACATCCCGGAAACAGGTCTTCTAACCGAAACATCTGTAAAGGCAGAACGGTTTGAGCTAAAAGAACTCTGAACAGCTGAGACACTTATGAACACGCCATCCGTTTTGCTCTATGACGCCCACCAGCTGCACAGTACTGGTCCAAAGGTCATCTGGTGACTGTGCAGTAAAAATGACGTCATAGGTGGAGGGGTCATTCCACTACATAAAATGTAATAAAACAATTCCTTCGCTATCTCTCAGATATAAGAAGCATATTTCAAAACATACTTCCTTTTGATGTATTTTTTGACTATCTGTTTTTTTTCCCATGCATGAATGTGTTGTTCAATGTGTTTCTGTGGGCTAATAGCAATAAATTCAATGTTTCATCAAATCCTTTTTTGAGATATATTTTTTTATACTTACAAGGGTCCTAAAATTGTAAATCAAATAACTAAATGGTCCATGGTATGAGCATCGTAAAATAATTCCACATCTTGGATTGGTGTGGAACTTGTAGCGAGTCAGTGACAAGTGGGAGGAGGACGATGCCAGGAGCAACACTTGGTAGACACCAGGGTCATAATCAATCAAATGGACTGAAACATTACTTGGAATTGTCCAAAAGAAAGCACTCGTATTCACTTTCCATTGCACTTTTTTTTTTTTTACATTTTCCATTGTGTGCCCTGATGAATACAACCCCGTTCCTCTGGGGTCATGTGTGGAGGGTGGAAACCCTGGCAGACTGACAGCCTGGCTGGCTGGCTGACTGTTATACTGCAGTCATCCCCATACCTCACTGGACTCCAGGCCTCTGCTATGTCAGGCTGCTCAAGCAATCCACTGTCAGAGCCAGTTTGCCCTCTGCTGGGGTGAGTGGAATCAACAATGTCAATATTGTCTCAGTCTATTCCACAGATAAACAACAACCCAAATAGACACTTAAACACTGCTGTATCATGGTGCAATTGCTGTCATCGTGGACAGCCCATCTCCAGTTCAAGCAAACCCCTTTGGCAGGCCAGGCTTCACCTGAAGCATCTGAAATCCCCAGGATAATGACTCTGTGATGAAGTCAACTTCTATCAGTTGGGGGGACTCTGGGTTCTCTCATTTGGACTGGTGGCCTTCGTGGTGCTCTGGGTTCTCTCTTTTGGACTGGTGGCCTTCGTGGGGCTCTGGGTTCTCTCCTTTGGACTGGTGGCCTTCGTGGGGCTCTGGGTTTCTCCTTTGGACTGGTGGCCTTCGTGGGGCTCTGGGTTCTCTCCTTTGGACTGGTGGCCTTCGTGGGGCTCTGGGTTCTCTCCTTTGGACTGGTGGCCTTCGTGGTCCGCTGGGTTCTCTCTTTTGGACTGGTGGCCTTCGTGGGGCTCTGGGTTTTCTCCTTTGGACTGGTGGCCTTCGTGGGGCTCTGGGTTCTCTCCTTTGGACTGGTGGCCTTCGTGGTCCGCTGGGTTCTCTCCTTTGGACTGGTGGCCTTCGTGGGGCTCTGGGTTCTCTCCTTTGGACTGGTGGCCTTCGTGGGGCTCTGGGTTTCTCCTTTGGACTGGTGGCCTTCGTGGTCCGCTGGGTTCTCTCCTTTGGACTGGTGGCCTCGTGGTCCGCTGGGTTCTCTCCTTTGGACTGGTGGCCTTCGTGGGGCTCTGGGTTCTCTCCTTTGGACTGGTGGCCTTCGTGGTCCGCTGGGTTCTCTCCTTTGGACTGGTGGCCTTCGTGGGGCTCTGGGTTCTCTCCTTTGGACTGGTGGCCTTCGTGGTCCGCTGGGTTCTCTCCTTTGGACTGGTGGCCTTCGTGGGGCTCTGGGTTCTCTCCTTTGGACTGGTGGCCTTCGTGGTCCGCTGGGTTCTCTCCTTTGGACTGGTGGCCTTCGTGGTCCGCTGGGTTCTCTCCTTTGGACTGGTGGCCTTCGCGGTCCGCTGGGTTCTCTCCTTTGGACTGGTGGCCTTCGCGGTCCGCTGGGTTCTCTCCTTTGGACTGGTGGCCTTCGTGGGGCTCTGGGTCCTGAAGGCGGTCCGTCTACGTCCAAAGGCCACCTCAGTTAAAGGTAGGTATCATGATGTTAGTATGTGGTGGTGAAGGTTAGAATCTGTCTGTCTGTCTGCCGGGTTCATGAACAATGTCTATTTGTGTACTAGAATGTAAAGTATGTGTATTTTTGAATTGGTAGGTCTATGGCTACGTATATCTGTGCATGTGTGTGGTTAGTGTGTACAACAGGAGGCTGCTGAGGGGAGAACGGCTCATAATAATGGCTGGAAGGGCGCAAACTGAATGGCATGTATTTGATATCATTCCACCCATCCACTCCAGCCATTACCACAAGCCCGTTCTCCCCAATTAAAGTGCCACCAACCTCCTGTGGTGTGTACGTGTGGTGCTTGTACAGTATATGTACAGTACGTATCTCTGTACTATACCATTTGTGTTGGGTGTCTGTGTTCTCCTGTTGGCAGGCCTTGGGATGACTAGGCAGTTTTAGAGTAATGACAGCAAGTGGTGAGGGGGTAAGGGTAGGGGAACTGCACTTCATAGATAGCAGGCTTGTATCCCAGTCAAGCTCAGACATCCTGTGTCTATTTAAAGATGACTAATAAATAGTCTAGGACAGATTTGTGATATGGACATTCTGATTTTACATTCAAGTATATTATACAATATGTTTGTATCAGCATATAAAAATATATTGAAGTAAACAATCTACAAGTACTTGCAATTGTCTCAAATTAGTACCTTTATTTTTTTAGTTGTATTTTTGTTACATGTCTCTATTTGGACTTCTATTGCTATTTAATTCTTAGCTGAAAACAAAGACTGTCTTGTAGTACATGAGTAAGTACAGTTTATGGACTCCTGCACACACTGCAGTCCACAGACAGGGGTGGTCCTCCTGAGTTACTCCTCCCTCATTGCTAGTTAACACAATAGACACACATCTCAGATCAGATCTGTTTCCCGCCAACTGACCCACTGAGACCCTAACAGCACATGAATAATCAAACAGTTATGAACCATTCTGGAGCATGCACACAGACTCACAAATACATACACACACACACACACAGTGGGGTAATGTGTCTACTTTCTATGGTAACGAATGAGGTGGAGGGTGTGAACCACTGAGACAGCCAGACATGATAATGACTGGCTTGACACTCACAGATAGGGTGTGTGATGACATTAAACACATACACCGTCTTCAAACACAAAGCATGGGTTTTAGAAAACTAGTTTGGAAGTGGGAACAGTCAAAAGAAATGCTAGATTGTTGGCGGTAGAGAAGGCATATCGGGTGTATCGTGACTCAGGAAAAGACCCAGATGCAGACATAAGAGGCAGATAGTTCGAATTGTAGGCAAAAGGCAGGTTGAGGGCAGGCAGAGGTTTGCAATCCAGGAGAGTCAGGCAGGTACAGGACGACAGGCAGGCTCAGAACAGGAAGTTTAAAAACGAAAACTTGAGAAACAGAAAACGCAGGTATAAATACACAGGGAATAATGTGGGAAAATGGGAGACACCTGGTGGGGGGTGAAGACAACCACAAGACAGGTGAGACAGATCAGGGTGTGACAGGGTGAGATACTTAGTTGATTCTTCCAGTACATAGCAACATCTGATGTAATGCATTTGTCATGGCATTAGCTATCTACTTAGTTAGCAATTAGGAAAATTAGAAGACTAAATGATGTCTATTGTGGGAGTATTGTATTTATGCATGCATTTCGAATATATTAAAGATTTTATTTCTACCTGCTGTAATGTTTTTACGAAGAGTTATCAAAAGAGAAACAGTACATTTATGCTTCAATTGATAGGAGTCTGATTTGAGGGTACCCATGCATTCTCTCATACACTCCCGCACACTCTCATTACAGTAACCTCTCAAGTTAATTCTCAACGAAGATCTCTATTCTAATAAACTCTCATCCATGCTGTGTATTGATAGGCTCGGTGTAGCCTTGGACAGCCTATTCTGTGATTGCTGCCGACCAAGCTTATTTATTTGTATGAAGGCATAGGCTGTGACGGTGGTTAGTTTTATAATTAGTTTAGAGTGAAGAGAGGTGTGTGTGCGCGTTTGCACACAAGTGTATGTGCGAGTGATAGGGTGTGTGTGTGTTCTCATCACGCGCATGCATCAGATTCCTGCCAAGCAGGGTGGTGGATAAACTGTGTCCCACTGTCCCATCCAGTCACTTTCCCAGTCAGCCAAGCAGGGAGAGTGAGGGGAGAGGAGAGAGAGAGACATTCTACTGCACTATACCATACACAGAAGGGCTACCAGGATCAAGGCTAATTCTTATCTGCTGTCTTTTCCTTCCTTCCCTTTTCTGGTCACAGGCAGTTCCAGGAACATGGCACACCCTAAAGACCACAGCAAGATGGGCATCGGCCGCTCCATCGCCGTGCTGACCTCTGGAGGCGATGCCCAGGGTGAGTGGGGCTGGGCGGACCAGGGCAGGTGGGTGCCAAGGGACTGTTCAGGGGAAGTACCAGTTACAGGGGCAGACAGTCCAAGGGAGGGCAGACAGCCCAGAGGATTGTTGGTAAGCAGCAGGTGGCTGAGCCGGGCCAGAGTTATATAGGTCTGTGGGAACAGTTCCCATGTGGGGGCAGCAAACAATGAGATATTACTTTATGTCAACAATTCCCATAATTCCCATTCATGCTCAGAGCTTGTCAATGAATTTGGAGTAGGGAAACAGTGGAGTGTAGTGAGGTAAAGTAAGAAGTGATTTATAAACATAATTTGTGTTGTCTGAAGTTATGGCTGGACTTTAAGGCTGTTGCATAGACTGACTGGACTACAGAAATGCATACATTTTGGTTGAAAGTCAGATGAGTCACAGCACATATAACTAATAGAAAACATGCCTCTTATTTGTGTGGTTTGAAATTCAACTGTGTTGACGTTTTGTTTTCAGTCACAGTTCAAGTCACACAGTTTGCCACAGCCACCACCACGGCCAAATAAACTGTAATGATTGTGGAGTTCTGACATTGAAAGTTCATATCGTGTTGGTGGCTGTGATATCACATTAGAGACCCCTTCTCTCGGTTGTCACTGAGATATCTTATCACGCTCAAAAAGGGCAACGGGAAGTCTTCCATCCGAGGAGGTTGCAAGGGTCACCAGAGCATTTGCAGTGGGTGCGTCCCAATAATCTCTCCTACCTTTTGAAGTGTGCACTCTTTCACTACTCCTCCCAAATGTAAAATTATTGGATTGGTGTAGGCAGAGGGTAGAGGGAGTTTCCGTATACCAATCATTTCGATTGAAATCGAGGAAGGGAAGTGAACATGCACACACTTTTGGAGAAAGGAAAGATTATTGGGATGCACCCAACAGTCTTCCCTCTGACCTTTAACTGGATGATGAATACCTCCCCTTTGACCTTTTGGGATGTCTGCCACTGACCCCACATGACCTTCTGATTGGAGCCTGTGTCAGGGAGCTGTCTGCCTGTCTGAACTTTACATCATTATGGAGCTGTCTGCCAACAACTAAGTAGCTCTAGTTGGCTAGCTGCTTTTCAGGGTTCTCTCTCTGTTCTCTCTTTTATTTCATGTTTTTTTCTTTCTTGTCTTCTTCCCATATTCTGTACATACACCCTGGCTACTCTGTCCTTTAAATATTCGCCCATATCTTTATGTTTCCCTCTATTTACCTCTCTTTCCCTCCCGCTGTCTCTCTTTCCCTCTCGTTCCTTCTCATCTCTCTGTATTTTTTGAAGTGGTGCTAATTTTAGAGGTGTGACCTTTGTCATATGACATGGAGAGGAGGAGGAGGAGGAGATAAGTGGGCCGAACTATCCCTCCCTCATATCCCTCCTCAATCCTCTTCCTCCTCTTCCACCTAAACCTTTTTCTCCCTCCATCATGTTGAAAGGGGAGACACTCTTGGCACGTCAATACTATCCACATGTGTTGCCCTTTAGAGTGGAGCTGGTGTGTTGAGACAGTGAGCTAGTTACATTTCCTGTCTTCCCTGTCTGCCCTACCCACCTGGTCTGCCCTACCCACCCACCCTGTCTGCCCTACCCACCCACCCTGTCTGCCCTACCATATCTGTCGTCTCTGTCCGCCCTACCCACCCTGTCTGCCCTACCCACCCACCTGGTCTGCCCTACCCACCCTGTCTGCCCTACCCACCTGGTCTGCCCTACCTCCCACCCTGTCTGCCCTACCATACCTGTCGTTTCTGTCTGCCCTACCCACTCTGTCTGCCCTACCCACTCTGTCTGCCCTACCCACCCACCCTGTCTGCCCTACCCACCCACCCACCCACCCTGTCTGCCCTACCCACCTGGTCTGCCCTACCCACCCACCCTGTCTGCCCTACCATACCTGTCGTCTCTGTCTGCCCTACCCACTCTGTCTGCCCTACCCACCCACCCGGTCTGCCCTACCTACCCACCCACCCTGTCTGCCCTTTCAGATCCCTGCTAGTTCACTGAAACAGGAGTGCTCTTCATTATTCCACTATGCTATGCTATGCTATGCTATGCTATGCTATGCTATGCTATGCTGTGCTGTGCTGTGCTATGCTATGCTATGCTATGCTATGTTTCCCCATCAGCCATACATCCTGACCATGTGAACTCACAAGAAAAAACTCTGGACCCTATTACATAATGATTATGATGAACTGGTATATGTACACATTACAATTTTTTTGTTCTGCAAAATCACTAAAATTGAGACAATGAATCTGTTAAAGGTCCAATGCAGCTGTTTTTATCAAATCATTATCTGGGTAACAATTAAGTACCTTACTGTGAAAACAGACATTTCCCCAGCAAGAATTTTGCTAGTACTGTCTGGAAGTGGTCTGAGTGGGGAGAGGAAAACAGAAAATGAACTGTTATTGGGTGCGTTCATAAATCCACTCTGGCTATCTACTCCGATTTCCGAGCACACTTGTCTGAGTGTGCCAGAACGCAGAATAATAGATTAATTTACGAACGCGCAACACCCGTTGAATATGACTTGTGTCAGTAAACGTCGGCATAAAAATGAATTCAATTGTTGCAAGCTGCACAGTTACAGTCACTAACACTCTAGATAAATTTAAACCACCTAACCAGCTCTTCTAGGGTGATTTAAAATAGTCAGAGTGAGTTTTCTCTCATTTGTGTCTGGAAGTAGCTATCAAGCTAACCAACTTTAGCCAGTTAGCTTGGGTGCTTGACTGCCGCTCTGAGGTCAGAACATTTGGATCAACCCAACTCCTCCGGCCAGAGCGTCCAGTGTGCGCTCTGAATGCGCCGAGAGAGAAATGCTCAGAATTTATGAACAGGCAATCTGACAACGCTCTGAATTTCTGAACGACCCAAAGCACACTCTGACACACTGGAGGCAATTTACAAACGCACCCATGGCCTGAGATGTTTGGAATTCTCTTTCATATTGGTATATTAACTAATTCACTGCATGGTGATGTCACCATAGAAGGCCAAACTACATCCCACCAAAACATGCTGAAATTTCAGGTCTATTCAAACAGCTCTTACACTAAAAGGGCATTATCTTAATTTTCACAATTTCACAGTATTATTCCAAAATCATAAATATCTATAAAACACAGGAAAATCTAGTTTTTTACTGCACTGGGCCTGTAAGAATGAAGTGATACAGTGGAGAGATATACTATATATACAAAGGTATGTGGACACCCCTTCAAATTAGTGGATTTGGCTATTTCGGCCACACCCGTTGCTGACAGGTATATAAAATTGAACACACAGCAATGCAATCTCCATATACAAACATTGGCAGTAGAATGGCCTTACTGAAGAGCTTAGTGACTTTCAATATGGCACCGTCATAGGATGCCATCTTTCAGTTTGTCAAATGTCTGGCCTGCTAGAGCTGCCCCGTATGTGCTGTTATTGTGAAGTGGAAACGCAGTGTCACCCAGTGGGACCGCCGTGTGCTGAAGAATATAGCTCGTAACATGTGTCTGTCCTCAGTTGCAACACTCACAACCCAGTTCTGCCTCTGGAGCAATGTCAGCACAAGAACTGTTCGTCGGGAGCTTCATGAAATGGGTTTCCATGGCCGAGCAGCCGCATACAAGCCTAAGATCGCAATGCCAAGTGTCGGCTGGAGTGGTGTAAAGCTCGCTGCCATTGGACTTTGGAGCAGTGGAAACACGTTCTCCGGAGTGATGAATCACACTTCACCCTCTGGCAGTCCAACGGACTAATCTGGGCTTGGCAATTGCCAGGAGAACGCTACTTTCCAACTGTAAAGTTTGGTGGAGAAGGATTAATTAGCTGGTGCTGTTTTTCATTGTTCAGGTTAGGTCCCTTAGTTCCAGTGAAAGGAAATCTTAATGCTACAGCATACAATGACAGTCTAGATGATTATGTGCTTCCAACGTTGTGTCAACAGTTTGGGGAAGGCACTTTCCTGTTTCAGCATGACACTTCCCCTGTGCATAAAATGAGTTCAATACAGAAATGGTTTGTCAAGATCAGTGTGGAAGAACTTGATTGGCCTGCACAAAGCCCTGACCTCAACCCCATTGAACACCTTTGGGATGAATTGGAACACCGACTTTGAGCCAGGCCTAATCGCCCAACATCAGTGTCCTGCCTCACTAATGCTCTTGTGGCTGAATGGAAGCAAGTCCCTGCAGCAATGTTCCAACATCTAGTGGAAAGCCTTCCCAGAAGAGTGGAGGCTGTTATAGGAGCAAAGGGGAACCAACTTCATTATAATGCCCATGATTTTGGAATGAGATGTTCGCTGAGCACTTGTCCACATACTTTTGGTCATATATTGTAGTTTCTAACGGGCATACAAGCCATTGTGATGGTTTACCTTAACCTTCGTCTGGGGTTCTGACCTGTTATGATGAAGTGTAAGTACACTGAACAAATGTCTCTCAAATGTTGTGCACAAATGTGTTTACATCCCTGATAGGGAGCATTTCTCCTTTGCCAGATAATCCATCCACCTGACAGGTGTGGCACATCAAGAAGCTGATTAAACAGCATAATCATTACACTTATGAAACTTGTGCTTGGGACCATAAAAAAGCCACTTTAGAATGTGCAGTTGTGTCACACAACAATGCCACAGATTCCTCAAGTTGAGGGAGCGTGCAAATGGCATGCTGACTACACGAATGTCCACTACCATAAGCCACCTCCAATGTCATTTTAGAGAATTTGGCAGTACGTCCAACCAGCCTCACAACAGCAGACCACATGTAACCATGCCAGCCCAGGACCTCCACATCCGGCTTCTTCACCAGCGAGATCGTCTGAGATCAGCCACCGAACACCTGATGAAACTGTGGGTTTACACAATCGAAGAATTTCTGCACAAACTGTCAGAAACAGTCAAAGGGAAGCTTATCTGCGTGCTCGTCGTCCAAACCAGGGTCTTGACCTGAGGGTGAGTGGTTTGCTGATGTCAACATTGTGAACATAGTGCCCCATGGTGGCGATGGGGTTATGATATGGGCAGGCATAAGCTACGGACAACGAACACAATTGCAATTGCACAAACGAAGGCAATTTGAATGCAGAGAGATAACGTGAGGAGATCCTGAAGCCCATTGTCATGCTATTAAGCTGCTGCTATCACCTCATGTTTCAGCATGATAATGCATGGCCATGTCGCAATGGGCTGTACACAATTATTTTGAGCTGAAAATGTCCCAGTTCTTCCATGGCCTGCATACTCACCAGACATGTCACCCATTGAGCACGTGTGGGATGCTCTGGATCGATGTGTACGACAGCGTGTTCCAGTTCCCGCCAATATCCAGCAACTTCACACAGCCATTAAAGAGGAGTGTGACAACATTCCACAGGTCACAATCAACAGCCTGATCAACGCCATGCGAAGGAGATGTTTCACACTGCAGGAGGCAAATTGTGGTTACAAGAGATACTGACTGGTTTTCTGATCCACACCCCTACCTTTTTTAAGGTATCTGTGACCAACAGATGCATATCTGTATTCCTAGTCATGTGAAATAAATCTTGAAATTGTTGTATGTAGCCCGTTTAGCTTCCATCTAAACCAGTCACTCAGGGAGGGACTAATGTGGAGTTAAAGATAAAGATTCAAATATAAATAGTGACACAAGAAATAAATACACAGTGAATAACAATAACAAGTTAAAAATAAAATGGCTATATACAGGGAGTACCAGTACAGAGTCGATGTGCAGGGGTACGAGGTAACTGAGCTGTTGCAGCAGCATGTGTGAAAGTGTGTGTGAGTGTGTGGCGTCTCTATGCATGTGTGTGCATGTTATTAGTGTGTTTGTGTCTGTTGGGCAGTCTGTTTGTAAGTATTTGTGATTGTGTGGTTAGAGTCCAGTGTGTATGCATAGAGTCAGTGCAAGACAGTTAGTTAATACAAAAAGGGTCAATGCAGGTAGTCTAGGTAGCCATTTGATTAATTATTTAGCAGTCTTGTTCAGCAGTCTTCTAGCTTGGGGGAAGAGTCCTGTTGGTTCCAGACTTGGGACACTGGTACCACTTGTCATGCAGTAGCAGAAAGAGTCTAGGGTCTTCCTCTGACACCGCTTGGTATAGAGGTCCTGGATGGCAGGGAGCTCAGCCCCACCCTCTGTAGCGGCTTGCGGTCGAGTGCCCTGCAGTTGTGGAACCAAGCGGTGATTCAGCCAGTCAAGTTGTCTGCATCCCCTATATAATCATTCATATGTCAAGTTTGTAGCACACAGCATGCCAACTTAATCATAGCAGCTACACTGTGTTGTGTGTCATAGTTCAAAACCACCTGTGCAGGTGGGACTGTGTCAGTGATGTTCTAACAGCCACTCTGTGCTGCAGGTATGAATGCTGCTGTGAGGGCCACAGTCAGAGTGGGCATCTACACTGGGGCCAAAGTCTACTTCGTTCATGAGGTTAGTACCTGACTTGTATCCCCCATCTCATCAACCATTTTATGTTTCCCATTAGCCCAGAACTGTTACTGTTCCCTTTTTCTGATTATTATAGTCTACAGCAATCAAGGGATTTTTTTTTGTATTTATTTTTTTGAGCTCTTGGCGGTAGGTGCACTTGATTCAGAAGCCCTGCGCACCGGGTAGGCAAAGTGTTCCCATTTTGAACCATTTCATTCAAACTCAGCTTACCCGGCAGACAGAGAGATCTGAGGCTTAATCAGTGTGGCTACTGTGCTGGCCAATCTTATAGCTCAAATTACAGTGCCTACAGCTTCCACAACACAGTCCATCACAAAGTTTGATACTAGCCTACTTGAAATTTTCTTAACTTTTAAAACCATGACCAGAGAGAAACTGTCAAAGACTACAGCAAAGAGCTGCTGTTTTTATGAGTGAATTCATGTCAAAGTTTTTATTCAGCACTGTCAATACTGTTTTTATTCAACATTACTACAAAATGTAAAATTTGTGGAAAACTGTCTAGACTTCTGGGATACTCAAATAAGTATGATATGTTATGTTTGGTATGGTTACATTAGACAGATGGTTACTCAAGTCAAAAATGAAAGTAGGGTAGCTGGAAAGGTGTATAATGCGAACGTCTAGCAACCCGAAGGTTGTGAGTTTGAATGTCATCACGGTCATTTTAGCATTTTAGCTAATTAGCAACTTTTCAACTACTTACTACTTTTTAGCTACTTTGTAACTACTTAGCCTTCCCCTAACCTTAACCCTTTTAGCTAACCCTTCCCTTATCCACATCTTTAACCCTTTAAGCTAACTCCTAAACTTAACCCTAACCCTAGCCTAGCTAACATTAGCTAGCTAGCTAACATTAGCCACCTAGCAAGAATTTGTAACATATCATACGTTTTGCAAATGTGTAACATATAGTTAGTTTTTCAAATTTGTAACATATTGTATGATGTGTAAATTCGGAATATATGGTATGAATTGTAATTCATAACATATCATCCGAAATAGGTGATGGACATCCACAAATGAATACACACCATACGAAATGTAACATATCTTAATAAATGGAGTGTCTTGGATGTACGTATAGAATAATACAAAATCCATGATTAGAGGGGACAGGATGTAAACCAACAGAGCTACGGACAGCAAGGCCTGGATTTGAGAAAGGTGATGTGGAATGAGCCTCTTACAACCTCATATTCCTTTTTCCTTGCCTGTTACCTTACCGTAAAGGTCTGTCAGCTAAGCCACATCAGTTACCTTGGGTTCTCCCGTAACTGTGAGTGACAGGTTTGTGTGTTCGTCTCCAGGGTTACCAGGGTTTGGTGGATGGAGGTGACAATATCAAACCTGCCACCTGGGAGAGCGTGTCTATGATGCTGCAGCTGGTGAGCACACATACAGTATACACACACACACTTTATCCAATTACCTCCCCCCCCACTCTCCTTTAGTTTCTAACCAAATGTAACCTTTCAGTGAAAAGGGTGGGATCCATCCTCTGGAACATGAACTGGTCCTAGATCAGTCACCCTCTAGTCAGTAGGAGCTAGTCAAATGCCAGGGTTCACTGGATTTAATGGGCTTCAGAATGATAGGCTGGGGTTTCACCTCCCTCCTTTCCTCCTCTTCTCTTCCTCCTTCCCTCCCCCTTGGTCTCTCTCCTTCTTGCTCTCTCTCGCTCTCACACACACTATTCCTGAACCACAATCTCTCTCAACCCTCTCTGCCTATAGCCCACATCCTGTCCTTCTCTACTTCCTCCTCCATCTCTCCCTCTTATTTAGCCCAACTGAATGTGTTCTGTTGGCATGTTGTCTCGTCTCAGGGTGGCACTGTGATTGGCAGTGCCCGCTGTATGGACTTCAAAGAGAAGTGGGGGCGTCTGAAGGCCGCCTGCAACTTGGTCAAACTGGGCATCACCAACCTGTGTGTGATCGGTGGTGACGGTAGCTTGACTGGTGCTAACCAGTTCCGTACAGAGTGGAGCGAGCTGCTGGCTGACCTGATCAAACAGGGTGAGATACCTAGGTCACCAACAAGACTACATTACCCTGTACCCTTCACTCCAAAGCACCCAACTACCATAAAACATAATGTAACCCACTACACTTATGTAACCCTCCCAGTCACTTTTTAGATGATCCTAAGAGGGGGATTAGGTCATTATTCATTATGATCTTAAAGCCAAAAATGATCCTAGATCAGCACTACTACTCCAAGACAATTTGTGAATACAGGCCCAAGTATCTGTATGGTCTTTGAAATATCTGGCTCCTTACACTGTACTTTAATGCCTCCTTGTGTACCCAAGTCATATAAGCAAATTAATTCATCCAAAGCAACTTAGAATAGTGCTTGCATACAATTTGATATGTGTGGCCTCAGTGGGAATTGAACCCACAAACCCAGCATTGCAAAGGCCATGCTCTAGCAACTGAGCCACATAGGACTACAAGTATTGTATTAAATGTGAGAGCTGACTGCTAGTTTGTGTGTCCACCACCAGGTAAGATCACGGCGGAGGAGGCAAAGCGTTCTTCTCACCTCAACATCGTGGGCATGGTGGGCTCTATAGACAACGACTTCTGTGGCACTGACATGACCATTGGCACTGACTCCGCCCTGCACCGCATCATAGAGGTGGTGGACGCCATAACAACTACTGCACAGAGGTACACACACACACACAACAATATTAAGTCATTTGTAAGCATCAGTAAATCATGATTTTTGGGGGGATTCTTGTGTTTTTCACATATTTCTGTTGACAGTCACCAGAGGACCTTTATCCTGGAGGTGATGGGCAGACACTGCGGGTGAGTGCCTGACTGTGTGTGCATGCGTGTGTGTGTGTGCGTGCATCTGTGTGCACATGTGTCTGTGCGTGCTTGTGTATGTATTAACATTGCTGTCTGTCCTCACAGCTACCTGGCCCTGGTGACTGCTCTGGCCTGCGGTGCTGACTGGGTGTTCATCCCAGAGATGCCCCCAGAGGAGAACTGGGAGGAGCATCTGTGCAAAAGACTGATTGCGGTACCACACCTCCTCTCCTGCTCCCTCTATCCCCCCATCCTTCTATCCCTTCTCCACCTCTTCTGATTGACCCTCTCTATCTCTTTGTCCCTCTCCCTGGTTCTCTCTCTCTTCCTCATATAATAACACACAAAACAACGTTCTCTCTCCGTCTCCCTCTCAGCAAAGGGAGCGTGGTTCTCGTCTGAACGTCATCATCATGGCAGAGGGAGCCCAGGACCGTAAGCAAAAACCCATCACCTGTGACCAAGTCAAAAATGTGAGCGATGGCATTACACAGTCAATAGAATGTGTTCCTAACCACTGAAACAGGTAGTGTCCCAAACGGCACCCTATTCCCCCAGCCAGAGTCCGATATGTTTCATCCCCCTAATGGTAAAGGTTATAAGGGGCTAGGGTAATATCACCTTTGATCAATCATCTAGCTCTGATCTGACAGAGGACTGATGCTGTAATCTCTCTGTGTCACTCTGTACAGCTGGTATCCAAGAAACTTGGCTTCGACACCCGTTCTACCATCCTGGGACACGTACAGAGAGGTGGCACCCCCTCTGCTTTCGACAGGATCCTGGTAATCCATCTGTCTGTCACCACTTTGTGTCTGTCAATCTGTCTGTCTGTGCCGGTATTGTTTTTACTCTGTTGTCTACTCTTTCTTGACCTTCAGGGTCATTTACATAGCACCTATAATATAATGCTATGATGATCAATCCTTTGTTCATTCATTTATTCATTCTCTCCCTCCGTCCCCCAGGGTAGCAGGATGGGTGTGGAGGCTGTGATGGCTCTGTTGGAGGCCACCCCAGAAACTCCAGCCTGTGTTGTCAGTCTTTCTGGGAACATGGCCATCAGGCTGCCGCTCATGGAGTGTGTCCAAGTTGTGAGCTATTTACCTATGCTAAATCAAACTGCATTATTTCCTCTCTTATTGCTGAGAAAGCATATTATCGACATCGTCTTTTAAAATGTCTACCTCTCTCTATTGTCCCCCCCTCTCTCACTCACTCTCTCAGACTAAAGATGTGACCGTAGCCATGGCTGAGGGGAGATTTGAAGATGCTGTGAATCTCAGGGGAAAGTGAGCCTTTATTTTGCCTATTTTCTTTCCTTCCATGGCTGGCTTGTCATTTGGACTAAGTACTGAGATGAAAACCATTGGTCATTTTCTTGTTTGTAGGAGCTTTCAGAATAACTGGAACACATACAAAATGCTGGCTCACGTGAACCCCCCAGAAGTGAAGGTGAGTAACTGTATCATTTTCATCAGGTTCTTTTTCTTGCTATCTTGGTCTGATATTTGGGCAACCTGGTTGCACATTTGAAGGCATTATAAGGTTGCACCCAAAATACATCCTCTCTCTGTCTTGTTCTCCCCCTCTCAGAGCAACATCAATATTGCCATTGTAAATGTGGGCGCCCCCTGTGCTGGGATGAATGCAGCAGTGCGTTCAGCTGTCAGGGCTGGTCTCATCCAGGGACACCAGATGCTGGCTATACACGATGGCTTTGATGGCCTGGCTAACGGACAGGTGGGACATTCCACCAGGAAATATGCCCCTGAGGATTTCTTGTAGTGGACAACTTGTATGTTATTTTACATCTGATCAGATGAATGGCACCATCAAGAACACCAGTTCATTGCCAAGTTGAGCTCCACCTGCACAGATCAACACAAATAACACACACACACACACCATACTAATCTCTCTTTCCTCTTCCTCAGATTGAGCCTATCACTTGGGCTCAAGTGGGTGGATGGACTGGGAAGGGAGGGTCCAATCTCGGTACCAAGAGGTGAGACATCTCCACAGAGCACACGCACCAATGCTTAGGGCCAGGGAAAGCTCACAGTTGTTTGTTTAGGAGGAACCCAGGGTCCTACTAAGAACAACAGAAACCTCTATTGACAATTAACTTTCAATGTTTCTCCTCTCTGGTGTGTAGAAACCTGCCAGGTAAAAACATTGAGCAAATCAGCCTGAACATTGCCAAGTTCAACATCCATTCTCTGATCATCATTGGAGGCTTTGAGGTGAGGATCGAGGGGTTGGATCAGAGAGTATTTGGATGGTTCACTTGTCCACTGTCCAATCATTATTGATTGAACATATTCATTGAACATAAGCACAACAGTTGTAAAACGAGTATCATGAATATTGTCTTGTCTGTTGATGCCTAGTCCAGATATACATGGTATTGTGTGTCTCCTTGTCAGGCGTATCTGGGTGGTCTGGAGCTGGTAACAGCCAGGGAGAAGTACGAGGAGCTGTGTATCCCCATGGTGGTCATTCCCGCCACCGTCTCCAACAATGTTCCGGGATCAGACTTCAGCATCGGCGCTGACACCGCCCTCAACACCATCACCACGGTAAGACAAACACACATGCTGTACCCCAGACACACACCCACATTTTAAATACTTTATTTGAATCCACAAATTACATTACAGTCGAGAAGGATTCAAACATTTCAAAGGACAAAAATATCTGGATGGATATAAAAAGCACCTTCTCCATACAGCAAGGCTGCCCATGATCGCTGACACAGAGCATTACCTTGTTAGCTACTTTGCCTTTGTCCTATGCAAGCCTGCATTCTGAAGGCCACGTACAGTCAGCCTATGTACATGGGCGAGACTCCCAGATATCAGCACCACAAGTTTGCACTGATAACTAAGGCTGTTCAGGCATGACACATGGAGATGGTATTTCAGCAACTTAGCAACAAAAGGTCTGCTACATGTAGGAGTCAAAAGAGCAACCCACATCCAAAATATGCACCTCCCTCCAGCCTTCCCCACAACAACAATATCTGGCATATTTGGGATACAAGAAAACACCTCATTATCAAACTTGCCTCCTCTGACAGGAGAAAGTTTGTGGGGGACACACACTTTAGTCATTTAACTGACACTCTTATACAGAGCAATTAGGGTTAAGTGCCTTTCTCAAGGACACATCAACAGATATTTTACCAAGTCGCTCTGGGATTCAAACCAGTGACCTTTTTGTTACTAGCCCAACACTATTAACTGCTATGCTAGCTGCTAGGCTATCTGCCTAACATATGACAATACCCAGACCCACATCCCTCCTCATACTAGCCTTTCTTTCTTTCTGTCAGACTTGCGACAGGATCAAGCAGTCTGCTGCTGGCACCAAGAGGAGAGTGTTCATCATTGAGACCATGGGGGGATACTGCGGCTACCTGGCAACCATGGCTGGCTTGTCATCTGGGGCTGACGCTGCCTACATTTATGAAGAGCCTTTCCATATCCATGACCTGGAGGTCAGGGGGCACACTGACAGAATAACAAATATGGATGGATTCTGTGTTATATTTCAAGCACAAAAAATGGGGACATTGGGATGTTGAATCATCTGTTGTATTGTTTTGTTGCAGCTGAACGTGATGCATCTGATAGAAAAGATGAAGACCTCAGTGAAGAGAGGTCTCATTCTCAGGTAGATGTGCTCTCCTCAAAAACACATCCTGTCTGATATCCCTCAGACATTATCGTTCTCTTGTTTCTCTTGTTACTGCAAATCCTCCTCCTACCCACAGGAACTCTAATGCCAACGACAACTACACCACACAGTTCCTCTACAACCTGTACTCAGAGGAGGGCAAGGGCACGTTCGACTGCAGGATGAACATCCTGGGACACATGCAACAGGTCTGATGGACACTTCTTCTAACTGTTTAATGGGCTCAACTCTAAACCTGTGGTAATATAAGGAACCAATTCATCTATATATTCATATGGAAATACATCTCTAACCATCTCTCTCTTTGCTCACGACCAGGGTGGAACCCCCACTCCCTTCGACAGGAATTTTGGCACCAAGATGGGAGCCAAGTCTGTCATGTGGCTGACTGACAAGCTGAAGGAGTGCTACAGACACGGTGAGGATCATTTGGTATTTTATTAGGATCCCCACTGCAAAAGCAGCAGCTACTCTTCCTGGGGTCCACACAAAACATGAAACATGACATAATACAGAACACTAATAGACAAGAACAGCTCAAGGACAGAACTATATCAATTAAAAAAGAAAGGCACATGTGGCCTACATATCAATACCAAAACATACACAAACTATGTTGTGCTGTGAGGTGTTGCTTTATCTGTTTTTTGAAACCAGGTTTGCTGTTTATTTGAGCAATATGAGATTAAACGGATTTCCATGCCATAATGGCTACATATAATACTGTACGCTTTCTTTAATTTGTTTTGGATTTCAGGGACTGTGAAAAGACCCCTTGTGGCATGTCTGGTGGGGTGAGTGTGTGTGTCAGCTGTGTGTATGCTGACTATGCAAACCATTTGGGATTTTCAACACATTCATGTTTCGTGATGCAGTGATACAGTCAGTCTCTCCTCAACTCATAGCCAAGAAAGACTGGCAGCATAGTATTTATATCAGCCCTCTGATTACAATGAAGAGCAAGATGTGCCGCTCTGCCAGCTGCAGCTTAACTAGGTCTTTCCTTGCAGCACTCGACACCACAACTGGACAATAATATAAGACAAAACTAGAGCCTGCATCTCCCCATCTTTACAACCATTGAATCTATATGTTTTGACCATGACCATTTACAATCTAAGGTAACGCCAAGTAATTTAGTCTCCTCAACTTGTTCAACAGACACACCATTTGTAACCCAATTCAGCTGAGGTCTAGAATTTAGGGAATGCTTTGTACAAAATACAATGCTCTTAATTTTAGAGATGTTCAGGACCAGTTTATAACTGGCCACCCATTTCAAAACATACTGCAACTCTTTGTTAAGGTTTCAGTGACTTCATTAGCTGGGGTTTGTTACGGTTTTCTAGGTGTGAAGGATAGTCGGACCAAAATACAGCATGTAGATTGCGATCCATGTTTAATGAACGTAAAACACGAACCAATAACAAACACTACAAAACAAAGAACTTAACAAAAACCGAAACAGCCTATACTTGTGTAAACTAACACTGCGACAGGAACAACGACACATAGGACAATCACCCACGACAAACTCAAAGAATATGGCTGCCTAAATATGGTTCCCAATCAGAGACAACGATAAACACCTGCATCTGATTGAGAACCACTCCAGACAGCCATAGACTTTGCTAGATAACCCCACTAGCCACAATCCCAATACATACACACCAAAACCCCAAGACAAAACACACCACAATACAAAAACCCCATGCCACACCCTGGCCTGACCCAATACATGAAGAAAAACACAAAATATTTAGACCAGGGCATGACAGGGTTGCTGATGCGTATATGGTTGAATCAGCATCATACATGGACACACATGCTTTGTTTAATGCCAGTGGTAGGTCATTGGTAAAAAATAAAAAATAAAAAAAAGTAGAGGGCTGAGAGAGCCACCTTGCAGTACACCACCCTTTACGTGTTTAAAGAAAAGAAAACCCTTTGAGTTCTATTAGATATATATCTCTGAATCCACGATAAGGCAGAGGTTGAAAAGCCATAACACACGTTTTTTCAACAACAGGTTATGGTCAATAATATCAAAGGCTCCACTGAAATCTAACAGTTCAGCTCCCACAATCCTCTCATTATCAATTTCTTTCAATCAATCATCAGTCATTTGTGTCAGTGCAGTACTTGTTGAGGCCCTTCTTTATAAGCATGCTGAAAATCTGTTGGTAATTTGTTTACAGATAGCATTGTATTTGTTCAAACACAATTATTTCCAACAGTTTGCTAAGAGCTGGCAGCAAGCTTATAGGTCTGCTGTTAGAACCAGTAAAGGCCACTTTACCACTCTTGGGTAGAGGAATTAATTTGGAGGACAAATACTTTCCTCTAGGCTCAGATTAAAGATATGACAGATAGGAGTGGCTATAGAGTCAGCTACCATCCTCAGAAGCTATCCATCTTTTTTTTTTTTTTTTACCTTTATTTAACCAGGAAGGGCACATTGAGATTTAAAATCTCTTTTTCAAGAGCGTCCTGGCCAAAAAGAGACACAAAGGGACACAAAGAGGGCAAATCCTCCTCCTGCCCACAGGAACTCTAATGCCAACGACAACTACACCACACAGTTCCTCTACAACCTGTACTACCCTTGGCCTGGTCCTAGATAGGTGTTTTATCCAACTCCTCTGACTATTGTTGTCCTGCTATAAGAGATGAGCTGGATAAAGCCCATACAGACAGGTCTAGGACCAGCCAGGCTACTGCCCTCCTATGTTGATGCTAGCTCTCTTTGTGTCCCCAGGTCGTATCTTTGCTAACACACCAGATTCTGCCTGTGTGCTGGGCATGAAAAAGCGATCCCTGATCTTCCAACCCCTGGCTTCCCTCAAGGATGACACTGACTTTGAGTAAGTCCTAATCCTCCCTCTGTTTCCATACCTCCTTCTCTTTCTCTCCTCCTCTCTCTTTCTCTCCTCTCTCTTGTTTGTGACTCTTCATCGTGTGTTCCACATTGAGTTCAGCTGTGTTTTAATGCTGAGCTGTGGTAGGTAAGTGCTGTTGTTTGTAAGTATGTGTCAGTCCAATCAGAACCATTGAACCAGCCCAGCTCTTCCTCTGTTTCCTGTTTTCTTTCTCTGATCCCACTCTTATTCTCCTCCTCCTTCACACTTCCCCCTTCTACCACCCTTTCCCCTCACTCCATCCTTCTCTCCTCCCTCCACAGGCACCGTATCCCAAAGACTGAGTGGTGGCTGAAGCTGAGGCCCATTCTGAAGATCCTGGCCAGGTATGAAGCTGTGGAAATAGACACCTCTGAGGTGGCTGCCATGGAGCACATCATCAAGAAGACAGGAGAAATCAAGGGGGGCAAAATTTAAACAAACCAAATAAACACACACAACCTCACATAAACACATACATACACACCCTTAGTCTTGCACCTAGACCCGCCCGCACCTATGAGAAGAAAGGAACCTGAGGATCTGTCTTTTTCAACCATCTATTTCCTGTGTTTGAGGGGTGCAAAATCCACTTGTCACTTAAATCTGGCTGGATTGATTGCTTTCATTTTAGTCCTGTGACTCTTTCATACTCTTGCTTGTGTCTGTCATTTTTACCCGTTAACGTTACGACCGTGGAAATGTTTGTAATGACCTGTCAAACACATCCCGGTAATGGCTGAAAGGGGCTCAATGGAAAACATTGTATTTCCGTTGTATCTATAAGAACGCTAAACTTTGTCTGAGATTAAACGCACAGTCTCGACACTTGCATCACAAGAAAGAGAAGAAAGATAACGTTATTTGATGGGTGTACATTTTGTGCGGCTCTGATAAAAGTTATAATTTAATACATTTGAAATGTTTACAAAAGAGATGCACTAAAATGAAAGCAATTTCCGAAAAGGAACACTCGGATTATAGTAATACTATGTCTGATCTCGCAAACAATGTAAAGTATGTATAGATAGGTGTCATCTATTCTAAGACATATTGAAATTTGACAATAAATGTAATACCTAAATTCCCACCAAAATCCCTGAACTCCATTATTTGTCCTTGCCAGTCAAATGTTTTATGTGCTATAATTCAGTCAATATATAATAGATACATTTTCTTCAAAAAGTTTGGCGTATCTTCATCCATTGTCCAACTGTTGCATTTATTGGAATCATTTTTACAACCTTTTAACAATTTTGTTAGTAACTAGTAGTTAGTTGCTAGTAACAGTCAACCATTCAGTCAACTGATGGGTGTATCATATCAGTACAGTACTAGTGGTTATGAGGAAAAGACTGTACATACAGTTTGTGTGGAGCTTCGAACTATTCTACATCACAGAAGTCATTCTACATCATTCTGCAGCTGGCAACCCTTCAACAATACTGTGCAGATCTCTCTGCAAAGTCAGAGTCTAACACTTATCTGAAAACCACAGACACCCACAGTGTTCTGTTTCCTGTGTCTGGTGTAATGCCTTCTCCCCTGTTTGTATGGCAGAACAGTTTAGAATGTAATACTTCTTTCTTCCATTGAAACTGAACTAGGACATGGAATAAAACATTCTGTTTAGTTTTCTGGACTATTTAACATTTTATGTCATGAAAGATCATTTCGAAATTGACTAGGTTTATTGAAAATAAAAAATATTGAATGTTTAGTGATAAAAGGGTATCAATGTATTGCAAAGAAAATGTAACTCATTTTGTGGTGCTTTTTACAACAATAACTTCATTATCTGTTATTAAATGATGCCTAATAGGCTGACTAAGTACAGCCTACCCCAATAATAAAGTTGTTATGCATTTAGTCATTTAACAAATACAAAATGTAAGGTGAGGGTAAAAAAAAAGACTCAAGGCTAGACAGTACTACACTGATTGGAAACAGAGATGATGATGACTGACAGAAGAAATTAAGATTGTAAATTGCTCTGGATAAGAGCCTCTGCTAAATTACTAAATTGTAAAATGTCAAAATGTAGACCATGGCACCTACTGCAAGTTCCCCCGGTTTCTGTTGTATGAATCATGACAGCTCAACCATGACCATGACCATTTCCCTATTTACTCTTTCTCCCTTAGTTACAAATGTTACTGAGCGTACCAAAGGAGTGTGTGTACACAATAGTATGCCCTCTTTGGGGGGAATTCAGACCAGAGTTACATGCACCTAAATGGAAATGAATTCCTTTTTATACCTCTTTTCTTTCTAGGGGAGAGTGGGGTCTGTTGAGCCATTTTTTACATTCAGCATCACTCTGTCAAGGGAAATACGGTATTCTTTCTAACAAAGATATCTACTTAAATTTCAGGATGTTGTGTATCCCTGGAAATAATCAGAATTCATGTAAACATTACAGTTTTGAAAACATAGCTTGTCCAAAAAAAGTGGTCTCTTGGCGCAACTTACCCTGGGTAAATTGATCCTCAGGGCAGGGTGAGTTACGCCACCTACAAATTTCTGTGCTGAATGAAATATTACCACTACCTTTTTAAAACTATCTTTATTTCCCAAACACTATTCAACTCAATCACAATCGCCATCTTTTAATCATTTTAAGCACATTTTAACACAGCACCAATGACATTATCTCTCCGCCCGAAACTAAAATCAAAATGGTGCATATAGCTATATCTGCAGTAACACCTAAAAAACACTGTACTTTTTTAAAGACTTTATCATGGGCCACGCCATGTTGTTACATCATATCCCAGAAATAATGCTTTGCATTACGCCTGGGAAGAAAACACTTACATTTGCTTAACTTACCCCAAGGTAAACATTTTGACTATATTAGCCCACACAACTACAAGGATGCACTTTCATGCTAGGTTTAGGACATTGAAGCATATAGAGACCCAAACTGTTAAAATGATCTACTTTGGTTTAGATACAAGCATCATGAAACCTCTAACACAATAGATTCATTTTACTCAGCCTATCTTCCTTACCACTCTTCAGACTCCATGAAATTATGACCTCTTCCTAAATATTTGGTCAAATTATACTTTTTGTGTATAGTTTGCTAGAAAAAAGGGTGGCTTAACATACCCCTTTGGCTCAATTTACTCCAGTCACCCATATGCATATTCTGACCTTGAATTTAAAGGGGGGCTGAACTTCCAGATTTAGCCTCAGTTTCAATTCCCCTCATTAGGAAATGCAACTGAGAATGATTTGGGTTTTGGAGGCGTGCTTTGGTGTAGGTGTCTCTTGTGTGTGTTTGAATGTGGGAAGTGTTTGTACTTTCACTCTGCCAAAACAGTACACAGTTACAGTCTAATCAGGTCTTGTGTCTGGAAGTAGCCTAGACTAGCTAGCAAGCTAGCCAACTTCTTTTGCCAATTAGCTTCAGCTGGTTGGTGTGAGACTGTGGCAAAATTGGTTTGACTTTGGATAGCCTATCTGTGGGGCTAGTCAATAAATTACACAATGTAAATGGGACAATATTTTCATGTTGCACACCTTTTAGTTGTCTCATTAAATGCTTTCAATATGTGTACATGCATTTCTAAAATGTATGGTTGGTTTGAGGTTTTTAAGTCATTGAAATGTGGAACTATTGACATTTTAAAATTATATTGTGTAATACTGTTGGTCCCTAACTAGCACCATAGGGAAATCGAATGTCAAACCAAATTGACCGTGGGCATTATGATCTGGTCGCATGCAGCTGCGCTCCGGATTGATGATTACTTGGGTGCTGCCAGCTGTGGTCAGAATTGAAAACCCAACTCAAAGAGAAAACTGTTACAATAGGCTTCATTCCATGACATACACATTTTTCCTAATTATCACCAAATCTCCGTTTTGGACCAGACTGACTTTATGACCAAAATGATACTATTTACACTTTGTAGTACATGCTGACACTAAAATAAATGTTTGTGACTATCGATGCCACATAGACCGTTTTCAAAACAAGAAGTTGCTTATTACGTTCAGTTGCTCTTAAAGCATGGGAAAATGCCAGTGCCAGCCAAATACACGTTTGGGATGGAGACTTAGCCACAGGAAGTAGGGGTGCTGAGGGTGCTGCACCCCCTTAAAAATCAGAATAAATGTATATATAAATAATTTTATTTGAGGAAAACATTTTATTTTACAAATGTAGTGCACTGAGCCTTTACTAGTCCTGTATTAGCGGACTGATATAGCCTTCTGTATGTAGCGTGAGCAAAGAAAATTACAGATTTCTTTCAGTAATTATCAGTTGGAGGGCCGTTCAGGCGCACATTTCCTAAGGTCACAAAGGGGCCGTAAAGTCTGAATCGGCCCCTTTGTAACCAAAGGCTGTCACCCAGCCAGTCAGACAAGCTGCAATATTTCATCTGCGGTCTGTAGTTTGTGTTAATCAACACCTGACCCATTTCAGACACCAGCCAACTTCCTTCCCAGAACATCTGCAGCGTGTTTTGTGTGTGTGTGTGAGAGAGAGAGAGAGAGAGAGAGAGAGAGAGAGAGCATATCTTTAATGAAGCCCATAGATTTGAGGCTGATGCCCTAAAGACAAGTTCTGTAATGTATGTGTAATGTATGTGTATGTGTAATGTATGTACAGTAGGTGGATGAACGTTGGGTGTACAGTAGGTGGATGAACGTTACAGTAGGTGTACAGTAGGTGGATGAACGTTGGGTGTACAGTAGGTGGATGAACGTTGGGTGTACAGTAGGTGGATGAACGTTGGGTGTACAGTAGGTGGATGAACGTTGGGTGTACAGTAGGTGGATGAACGTTGCGAGTACAGTAGGTGGATGAACGTTGGGTGTACAGTAGGTGGATGAACGTTGCGAGTACAGTAGGTGGATGAACGTTGGGTATACAGTAGCTGTGGATGAGAAAGCAAGTGTTTGTAAGCGTAAGAGTGATATTCAAATCACTACAATTATTTATTCAGATCATAACAGTATTGGAAGCTCCAGGGAACGTTTCTGAATTAGAAATAAGGTTTGGTTTAGCTTTGAGTTTCATTTCTCACATTAAGGAGACGGGAGAAAGCCTCTGGTTTCAATCTAGTGGCTCAAAATTAGTTAGTGATTATTTTTCTCGTTTCCAAGAGGGTTGACTAAGAAAACATGAGAAAATGAACATTGTGGGGTGTGTGGTTGACAACTTGTGAGAACTCAAGGGGAAGTGGCCTATCTGCTGTGTTCTGTGCCCGCCTCCTGCTCCCTGCCTTCTCACGACGCTCTCTTGACTTTCTCTTTCTAGAAGAAGACCCTCATCCACTCGGTCTATCGCTCACTCCATTTATATCCTCAGGCAATGGTTGGGATCTTTATGTTAGGGACCTTTCTCTTGTACTGTGTGGGACAGAACCAAATTCAAGGTAAGTGCACTGCCATCTACAACTACTAGTCAGGGTTGGGGGTATCCCATTTTAATAGAGGAATTGACTTGAAATTCTTATTCAATAATTAGAAAGTGTAATTTATTTCCAATGTTGATTTTGAAATCGTTGAGTAAGAATTCACTTCTGGAATTGACAAGCATTGACCCCAACCCTGGTACTGGTACCTGGCACAAGGCAGACATGGGTAATGGCAGGTCCATTATGAGAGCAGTATTTCCCCTGTATTAATTTAGCAAACCAAAGGCAAAATTGCCACGGGGAACAGGCCCTTACTTTAACGGTCAACTTTGGGCACGAAAACAGTCCAACTTTCAAACAGAAATAGGGTGTGCCTTTGGTGATTCATCAATGTGTCTTTCTGGTCATGCACGCCACAACCAACGTAGCTAGTTCGTTAGCTAAGATAGCCACTTGTAGCTAGCCAGTAACTCCTCCAGTATGGTTTGACGTCATTTCACAGGATTGGTTTTTGGATGGAAGCTGTAGAGATTGTTAAGAAACACAGGAGGTTGGTGGCACATTAATTGGGGAGAACGGGCTCATGGTAATGACTGGAGCGGAATTAGTGGAATGGCAACAAATACATCAAATACATGGTTTCCAAGGTTTCCAGGTGTTTGATGCCAATTAATTCGCTCCGTTCCGGCCATTATCATGAGCCATCCTCCCCTCAGCAGCCTGTGGTAAGAAATGACAAATACCTTATATATTATTGATCTATTTACTTTAAGCGTTAAATGACCTGGTATGCATTGATCAGTTTAAATACTTTTTATTTAGTTTTACATTTTTTCCCAACCTAAAAAAGTCAACCTAAAAAAAGGTAACTGTCCAGTGTTTCCAGATTTCTATGAAATATGACTTATCATTAATTAGAATATGAGTGAAATAGTTTTCTTTCCAAATAATGGTAATTAAGTATGTTAAAAAGCCACTTTTCTGTGTTAGAATGGTGTGGTAGTACCCCAATCACAGACTGGTGTGGGCAAGGAAACCCCTGATTGGTCAGCTCAAATCATCTTCTATGAGGAAATGGCAAGCATTTTTAAACAATCTGTTTGAGATATATGTTTTTTTCCCCCCAATTTATGCTTTGGCTACAAATACAAGTATGGGGTCAACAACATTATTTGGGTAGGACTTTAAAACTGAAACATTTTTCTCTCTGCCCCATGGCAAAATGTGTTGAAATGCAGGAAGCTTGCTGTTTGTCGCCCCACCCAAAAAATCTGTTTTGGGGCCTCCCGGGTGGCACAGTGGTCTAAGCCACTGCAACAAGCCCAGGCTCTGCCGCAGCTGGCTGTGACCGGGAGGCTCATGGGGTGATACACAATTGGCCCAGTGTTGTCCAGGGTTAGGGAGGGTTTGGACGGCAAGGATATCCTTGTCTCATTGTGCACTAGCGACTCCTG